>NW_006780610.1:4084549-4088953 GCF_000442215.2 Lipotes vexillifer | reverse complement strand
AAAAAAAAAAAAAAAAAAAAAAGATTAATCAAAGGAAATAGATTTTCCTACCTAAATTGGAGTGTGTATATAGGCACTGGCTTCTTTCCCGTTGGAGATTTTGAAGGTGGAGTATGTTAGGAAACATCCACACAGAACAGGTCTTCCCCACCACGGTGGGCGCACTCACGTAAGTTTTTCAGGAAAGGTTTGCAAATAGGCCCCAGATGGTTTTCTTTCCGAGCTCCTCAGGTCTTGGTATTGGAGTTACCCCTTGCCTATGGGCTCAGAGCGCTCTCTCCACAACGCCTACGTCCACACATCTGGGGACTAGAGGGGAGCCATTCAAGTGGTCCCTGTCTGCTGATGAGGTTTTAAGGAAGGCTACACCGTGACCTGGTAGAAGTCACTTAGATGTAGGGATCTATTAGAGACCACTGGAGTGAAAATCCAACTTGTAGCAGCTGCAGAAAGAGCTTCTTTATTAATTCATTTTAGCGCCATTATTGACTTGTGCTCTGAGCTGAGCCTACGCAGGGTCCAGGGGTCCAGGAGACTCTAGAAGGGTCAGGCCAGGTCCCTGCCCTCAAGAATCCCACAGTCTAGGGCTTCCCTGGTGGCGCAGTGCTTGAGAGTCTGCCTGCCGATGCAGGAGACGCGGGTTCGTGCCCCGTTTCGGGAAGATCCCACATGCCGCGGAGCGGCTGGGCCCGTGAGCCATGGCCGCTGAGCCTGCGCGTCCGGAGCCTGTGCTCCGCAAATGGGAGAGGCCACAACAGTGAGAGGCCCGCATAACGCAAGAAAAAAAAAAAAAAAAAAAGAATCCCACAGTCTAGTGGTGGGTGTATAATGAGCATAGTTACTGCTAAGGTAAGAAGTGGCCAAAGAGAGTATCTGGGGAGATTCACTCCAGCCTGGGGAAAACTAACAACAGTTCCTGTGCACCTCCTTTGCCAAGCACTGTGCTGGGCTCAGGCACTATACACATGGCTTAGGATAGTCTGCTGCTTCCTCCACACATCTCACCCTTCTCACAGCAGCCAGAGAGATGGCTTAAAACAGTAAATCAGATCATGTCACTCTTCTAGTTAAAAATTTTCAATGACATCCAATTATACTTAGAATAAAGCTCAAATTTCTTGTCATTGTTGTATTAGTCAGCTACTACTGCATAACAAACCACCCCCAAAACACAGCAGGCTAAAATAATAGTAATGTATTATCACATGTCCGTAGGTCAGCTGGCTCAGATGATTTAGGTTGACTCTGTTGGACTAACAGGTCAGCCCGGATGTATATCTCTCATGATGATGGCAGAGTGCAAGAGAGCAAGAGAAATACAGAAATCATATCAAGGCCTAGGCTTGGAACTTCTGGACAAGTATCACTGGCCAAAGCAAGTCACATGGCCAAGCCCAAAGGCCAGGGGCAGGAAGGATAATCCACTCCCAATGACACCACAGTGTGGATGCAGGGAGAGGTTAAGAATTGGGGTCAATAATGCAATCTATGATCTGTGCTCCACCTACATCTCCAATTCACTTTGTACCATGTCATTTCCCTTCCATTGTTCCAAGCACTCTGGCCTTTTTTCACTCCCTCAAATGCAACAAGCTCTTTCCCATTCCGGGGCCTTTGCACAGTCCTTCCCTCTGCCGAAAAGAGTCTTTTCCTCACTCTTTGCAGGAGAGTTTTCTCTCAGCCTTCTAAGCTCCCCTTACACGTCACTTCCTTAGAGACCTTTCACAACTCGCACTAAAGTAGAATCCACTGTTATCACTTATCATGGCACCCTTCATCACACCCATCACAATTTGTAGTTATTTTTGGTTTTTTAATTGTTCATTATCCATGTCCCCACTAGACTGTAAGCTGCACAAGGAAAGATAATGTGTCAGTTTTGTTCACCAAATCGTATCCACGATGCCTTACACAGTGACTGGCCCAGAGTAGGTGCTCCACTCACATTTGAGTAAGTAAATGAGAGCATCACTGAGGTTGCATTTGAGCTGAGCCTTGAAGGAGGGTTGAATTTGAGAAGCAGATGGGAAGAGAAGCATTCCAGGCATAAGAAAGGGCCGACGCCACTAGTTCTCAAAGTGTGGTCCACAGATCAGCAGCGTCAGCACTACCTGGGAACTTATTAGAAATGCATATCCTTGGGCCTTGACACAGACCTATTAAACCAGGGTCCTTAGGGGTGAGGCCCAGCCATCTGCATTTTAACAAACTCTTTAGATAATCCTGCTGCAGGCTAAATTTTGAGAACCACTGGCCTGAGCCAGAGTCGGCCAATTTTTTTTTTTTTTTTTCTGTAAAGGACAAGATAGTAACTATTTTAGGCTCTGAGAGCCATACAGTTGCTGTTGAAACTACTACTCAACTCTGCTACTGTGGCCTGAAAACAACCGTAGACAACATCTAAATGAATTGGCGTGGCTGTATTCCAATAAAACCTTATAAAAACAGGCAGATTTGGCTTTCAGGCTGTAGTTTGCTGGCCCCTGGCCTAAACAAGGGTATGTGTGTCACAATGTGCATTACTTATGCTCACAATTCATATCTCTGACCAAAGGAATTAAAATTTCAGAGCTAAACAAATTTCTTTTATTAATATACAAAAATGTTATTTGTTCAACAAATTAATAAGTGCCTTCTCTGCACCAGGCATTCAATGTACAAAAATGAAGATGACCTATCAGCACCTTCCAAACAAAGAACGCAAATGAGCTGAGCATCTCTTGTGAGCCACCGCCTTATTGCGGGTTGTCCCATTTAGTCCTCACAACAGCCTTACTCGGTGGCAGGTAGTATTGTCCCGATTTGAAAATTAAAGAAACTGAGGATGGGGGAGGCAAATCCACGTGTCTCAGAACACACGTCCAGGAACCAGCAGAGCCAGGATTCAGACCCCAATCTGGCCAATTCCAAAGCCAGGGCTGTGTCTCCCATGGTCCATCCAGAGTGTTTGCACCTATTTTATTAAAGCCGCCTTAGTGCCTGACCAGCATTCTCCCCAGTCTTGCCACCAGCATCTGCTTCTTCTGCCTTAGGGAAAACCAGATGCCACTTGTCCCATCTGCCAACAGAGCTGCAAAATAGATCCAAACAAAATTACCAGGATAAATCACAACTTTCCAATGCGTTGTGTGCCTCTTCCCAAGATGCAACCTGGGGCTCCCCGGGAGATGGGGAGTGTTGCTATTGTTTAATAACACGCAAAGTTACTTTTTAGGAAGAATGCACTTTTTTGGATGAACATTGATTGAATCCCATTTGCCTGACCAGAGAGTTAAATCAAGCCTTTCAGACAGGTGATTGAAATGACGCTAGAAGTCAATTGGGTTTTACTCAAACCTGCCCTTGTGAGAAGGGAGCTAAGAGCTCCCCCGCTACCTCAAGAATCATCAAATTAAGGAGAAGCCGGAGCTGACAGGGAACCAGAGAGGCTGCTTCAGCCTCCTTCTCTAGCTGCAGCCGGTTCAGAATAGGCTGGTGTCTCCAGGGACCAGGAACCGGTGACGCCCACCTCTCCTGCCAGAGAGGTTTCTCCTTCCAGCCAATAAAATGCCTTTTGTTGCAGGTTAGCTCTGCAGAAATAAATTCATGCATTTTCTGCAGTAACTGGGGCATGAAAGTGGCCACGGCTTTGGGGAAGAGACTGGGCTGTGAAAGTGCTGTCCCAGGTAGGGGCCCAGCCCCAGGGAGGCTGCTTTCACAGGGAAAACCCAGAGCCATGGAAATGTCCCCTGCTGGCATCATTTCCGCACAGCAGTCACTAGTGTACTCACTCCTCTCATTCCCTCCTGGCCCATCTGAGACCTGGTCCCAGAGAATCATCCCCTAGGAAAGCTTGGGCTCCCCCAGAAAGGGAAGAACACAGAACTTTCATACTGGGGGCATTCCAATTGATCCTTCTGGAGCGGTGCATTCCTGGGGAGAGCCAACAGCCAACAACATTTTCCCATAGGCCTCCTTACCAGAGCGATCATCTGTTTTACCTCCCTAAGTCCCCGCCTGACACACTCTTTTCTCTCTCATCGCCGAGCCCCTCCCCAGAGCCGCTTCTCCTCTTCTCCAAAGACAATGTCAAAACATTTTAGAGATTAAATAAAAATTGTATCCGCTTAGCTCAGCTAGAAGCCTCCTGGCCCTCCTTTTGGTTTTTTTTGTTTGTTTGTTTGTTTTTTGTTTTTTGTTTTTGCGGTACGCGGGCCTCTCACTGTCGTGGCCTCTCCCGTTGCGGAGCACAGGCTCTGGACGCGCAGGCTCAGCGGCCATGGCTCACGGGCCCAGCCGCTCCGCGGCACATGGGATCTTCCCGGACCGGGGCACGAACCGGTGTCCCCTGCATCGGCAGGCGGACTCTCAACCACTGCGCCACCAGAGAAGCCCTCCTGGCCCTCCTTTTGCCCTCACAGCTCC
>NW_006780610.1:4050515-4084518 GCF_000442215.2 Lipotes vexillifer | reverse complement strand
TACCAGGTCTGGGGACACGTGCGCAAAGCCCCAGGGTGGTGGCCTGGCAGGCCCGGGGATGGAGTCCTCCAAAAGGAGCAGCTTTACCCTGAGAATCTCCACTGCTGTCACTGTAGAGAAGCTGAGGTGGGCGAGGAGCAAGCAGGGTGCAGGTTAGAAGGCAGCCAGCCTGGCCTCCCTGTGCTACCCACACTGCTCTGCCTGGACTGCGATATGGGTGCAGCCTGCAGCCAGTGCCCACAGCTGATAGTGACCAGCAAAAGCAGTGCCACTGCTCCTTCCAAAACTGGATTAACCAAAGCTGAGCCAGGTGTGGGGTCTGGCAGTCCCAAGGGATGCAGAGAATCAGACTAGATTGGACCCACATATCCAGAAGAGGGTGGGGCCGTATTCATCTTTCTAACCCCAGTCACTTCCTCTGTGCAAGCGAGAGGAACAGAGGGACAGGTGGAAAGAGAGAGACCATCGGGAAGAAAATGAACGTCTTGGAAAGCGCCTTGAGCCGGAGCTCAGGCTGAACCGAGGGATGATGCAGATTCTTCTAGGCACTGGACAAAGGAACTGGCCTGAGCCCAGGGGACTGACAACCCTCGCAGGCTGAGCCAAGGCCAGACGCTGACTGACTTCCAGGTGGGAGTGAGAGGCTAGGGTGCTGGTCAGAAAGCCCGGTTTCCAGCCCCCCAGTCAGCCAACTCATAGTGTCTCCTGGGCCTCAGTCTCCTCGTTGGTAAAATGGGTTAGATGAGACCATCTCCAAGACACCTTCTCAGGTATCCTCTGTGATCGCCTCACCTGTAGAGAGCTGGCCTCTTGACAGAAACCCCTGCCTGGGCAAAATGTTCTGGGGGCGGTCAGAGGGCAAACCCTAGGAAGGGTGAACCAGGAAGTCCCCAGGAGGGAGATGGAGAGGAAGGTAGGGACAGCAGAACATGCACTGGGACCTGGTGGCCACAGTGAAGCTCTGGTTTGGGGGGGTGGGGGAAGGGGGAGGGGAGAAAGTGAGCCAAGCAGCATGTCCTCTACCCCCGCTCCCATCTGAACACCAAGTCTAAAACCAGTACTCCCGTGCCGTTGTCATGTTACATCCTGACTTGTTTTCTTTTTATTTACTTATATTGCAAACACTTATTGCAGAGCACATATATCTGCCAGGCACTATTCTAAGTGCTCTATGAATATTAATTCATTTAATCATCATAGCAACCCTATTAGATAAATGCTGTTAATCCCATTTTACAGATGAGAAAACTGAGGCACAGAAAGTCAAGGAACTTGCCCAAGATCCCCACAGCTAGTAAACAGCAGAACCAGGATTCAAACCTAGGCGCTTCCTAAGGTCACGGCTTAGCTCTGTTTTATTCACAATCTAGCACGTAGTAGGCACTCAGTAAATTTGTTGAATCTACATCTAGGACCCTGGATGGCTGACGTGGTCTCAAACCGCCAATAAAGAGACCTCCCGGGACCCGGCAGGTGCTGACACCCACTGCCGTGAGAAGTCACTCTCTGCCTGGCCCTTCTGCACCCTGGGCTGGGGTCTCCCTGGGCACTGGGCTTTGAAGGGACCTCCAGAGGACCCTAGAGTCAGGCTTGAACCCTCGCTGGGGTCTGTGGGAACAGGAGCCTGTGCCTTCTGTGGCTTTCCCTGCCCCCTCCCTCTCTGTGGTTGGAGACGGCAATTAATTATGCCATGTGAATAGATAAAGAATACTCATTTTTCATTAATGATGGTAAACTCTTGCTCTGTGGCTGAGTTCCGTATGTTTTAATTAAGCGAGGCTCCTGAAAGCCGCGTGGCTCCTTTGCGAGGGCTCCCTCTTATAATGAACAGTCACTTAGAATTTTAAGAAGTGAAGGATTCCTTCCCCCAAGTTAATTACCTCAAAATTAGCTTAATCACAGCTCATTTAAACTTATCTAAACAACAGTGCAAGGAGTCCCAGGAAACAGAGGTTCTGACTTTGCTTGGTAGAGTCAAAAAAAAGTCCTAATAACATAAAAGTCCCCTCTGGTGGGAAGCAGTGACCCCTGACTCCACCAGCTGAGGCGTGCTCAGCCAGAACGTTCTCAGCATTGGAGCGTTGAACCAGGAGTGGGGACATTTGGCCTCTTCCGTGGTCAGCAACCCCTCTATGGCCACCTGAGCTCCTGGGGGTGTGGGGTGCTGAGGACCCCTCTCCTGGCTGCCCCAGAGGGAGGACAAAGCCCCAGGCCTAGGGCCCTGACTGCCCCTCCCACCCCAAATACCCCATGCCTCCACATTCACGCTCAACCTGGGGGGGTGGGTGTAGTCAATTCTGGCCCCTCCCTACTGGGCATGTATGGACCAGCATGTCTGTGCTGAGGAGGTGACCAGGTCCTGGAGAAGCATAGGCTCTGGGGGCCAGGAATTCCACCTGCAACTCTCCGCACACACGTCTCACGCCCAGCACAATGCCTGGCAGCCCAGTGGGCACTCAGGAAGGAAAGAAGGAAGGACCAACTATGTGGCCCTAGGATGCAGAGCTAGCATGAATAGAGAAACTGCCAGATCCTTGCTTCCTACAAGAACAGGACTCTCTTCCAGGAAAGTCAGGCTGGGCTGTCCCCAGAGAACATTTACGGAGGCTTCACTGTGTGCCAGGCACTGGGCTAAGTCCTTTATATCAAGTATCTCATTTAATCCTGCAGCATAAGGACGGTTATTATCCTCATGTTACAGGTGGGAAAACCGGCACAAAGAGGTGACAGAACTTGCCCAAGGTCACACTGGTAGTAAATAGCAGGATTTAAACCAGACAGTTGGGTTCCAGAGCCTCCCAAAGGAGGGGTAAGTTCCCCAGCCTGGGGGTATGGAAGCAAGCTGGAGGGCCACAGCCTGAGGATGCTCTGGAGGGGAGCCCCATGCTGGAATGGAGAAGGAAGACAGAGAGACTCATGGACCCCTGTTGTGTTGTAGGTTGGAAGGATTTGGGGCATCAGGCATTTCCACCCACCCTGCAGACACTGTTTAATCCTACTGGGTGGTTCAGACTGGGACAGGGGCAAGCCCTGCAGATAAGCACCTGCCCACAGGGACTGTGCAGGCCATCGGGAGGCTGCAGCCCTCCCTCCTTGTACAACAGCCAGGGACCTCCTGAGTGGAGGAGGCTGGGAAATTATTTATCTGCATCCTCTGTTCCACACAATTGGCTTTCCTTTGCCAACTCCCTGTTGGGGTGGGAATGGGAGAAAAGCCTGGAAGGGGCATCGAGCCATCATAAAACACTTCCTGAAATAAGCAGCCCCTCCCCGCTGTAGAGATAAATAACTATGGCAGTCCCTGGCTCCCTGTCCCTTCTGTTCAATCCCAGGTCACCCTGGCTCACCAAAGGACCCAGTAGCTCCTGGCAAGGGTCCAGAACCTCCCAGACATTACCTGTCCCCTCCTCCATCCCTCCCCCCACATGAGAGGTGGCACCACTGCCGAGACACCATGTAATTCCCGCTGTCACTGCCCTAATTACACCCCACGGTCCTCCCGCCAGCACCGTGCACCCTGCACCGCCTGCATAATGGGGCTTTTTTTTTTTAAAGACACTCTCTCCTTTTCACAGCTGTCTTTTGAAGGCGAACAGTCTCACACAATGTGGCTTAATGACAGCACCACTCAGTGAATCCCAGCCCCCAGCCCCCAGTCCTCTTCCTTTCTCTCTCCCTCCCCCTCCCTCTCTTTCTCTCTCTCTCTCTCTCTCTCTCTTCTTTACTTGATAATCATCATAATTGTCATAATCACCCTGGAGTTAAGAGGAAAGCACCCGGGACATTTCAATCAATTACGAAGTCACCTAATAAAAGGTCAGGATGGTCTGTGTGAGAAGGAGGCTGCAGGGAGGAAGGCCTACACACAATCACACATGAGTGAGTACAGTCATGCATGTGCACACAATACACACACCACATACCAGGCCCTGAAGGTTGACAATCAGGAAGTCGTAGATGGGCACAATTTCCCCTTGATGCCTCAGAACAAAGAGCAAGGTCAGATCCCCCAGGAGAGACCCAAAGACCCCACCCACCCCAAGCCCTATGATGAGCGAAAAGCCCTTCTTTGTGGCCAAAACATAGCGCAGGGAGCCTCAGAGCAGAGCTCAAGAAGGCAGTTATTAGAGGCCAGTTCCTTGTAACTGGGTCCCTTTTTAGCCCCTCTCCAGCTCCCTGTTTAATCTCTCTAAGGCTTGCCACACTCATCTGGAAAATGGAAAGCAAACTGACGCACCAGAAGGTTCTGGGGAGGACTAAATGTTCAGACCACATATCAAAAATGATCTCCGGGTTAATATCTATCCTACTATATTAATTTATTTCCTTCACAGAATTTATGACAATCTGAAAACACATTGTGTGTGTATGTATGTATATATACATTGTATGTTTATGGGTGTGTGTGTGTGTGTGTGTGTGTGTGTGTGTGTATGTATATATACATTGTATGTTTATGGGTGTGTGTGTGTGTGTGTGTATACATTGTTTGTTTATGGGTGTGTGTGTGTGTGTGTGTGTGTGTATTCAATTGTTTAACGCATATCTTCTACACTGGCTGTCAGATCCTTGAGGGCAGCTTTATTCAGATTCACTGCAAGGTTTAAGAGTAGAAACTCCAGAGCTAAATTTGCTGAATTCACATCCTGGCTCTACCACCTATTTGGCTGTGTGACCTCACGTAAATTATTCAACCTGTCTGTGGCTCACATCTTGCATCTATAAAATGGGGATAATAGTACTTACCTTCAGGGTCGTTGTGAGAATTAAATAATATATTATACATAGACGGCTTAGAATGGTGCTGGCTATATTAAACACTACACTGTTTGCTTGTAACATTATCCCAAACACCTCAAACAGTGCCTGACATGGTACAGATGCTCAATAAATATTTGTTGAGTGGATAACACATGTCTAGTGCTTAGTACTAAGAGTCCATTTTTTTTTTTTTTTTTTTTTTTTTGGCCACACTGCACGGCATGGAGAATCTTAGCTCCCCAACCAGGGATCGAACCCATGCCCCCCGCATCGGGACCTCGAAATCTTAACCACTGGACTGCCAGGGAAGTCCCATGAGTTCAGTACGTGGTCAGCATTCAATAAGCTTCAGCTATTATTACCATCTTCATCACCATTATTATTACTACTGGGTACAGTTCTGACCCTCCCCACTTCCTCAGGGACGGCTGTTCCCATTGCTCAGAGGAGGAGTTGAGGCCAGCGATGGCTTTCCAGGAAAGTCCTGCCAGATTGGGGCAGCCAGAACTCACCCCTGTCCTCCTGGCCTCTGAGCTTCCCCTACTTGGAAGCCAGGCAGATCTGCTGGTTCTGGAGGTGTTTAATAAACAAACGTGCCACGGCTGCGCGCGTGCCTCTCCCGCAGATACCCACCCCACGTCCCGCCAAAGCCTGGAGTCAGATCTGCTTTTGATGTGTGGGCGCCTCCTGGGCTATGAGATGCAGAGGCTGAGCCATCTGCCACCAGCCCCGGGCTGTCAAGAGGGAGCCGAGCCAGCAAGAAGAGGGCGCAGGGTGTGAGGGCCTGTGCTCCTCCAAGCCAGGGCTGGCTGTCTCTCCAGCAGGGCAGGGGTGGATGGAAGGGCTTAGACCCCAGGCATCCACCACCACCCACCCACATGTTGGGCCCAGCAGGCCTGGTGCCTGCCCATCTCAGTGAAGCATGAGCTGTCAGCCCACTCGGCAAATAGCAGAGGCCAACCCAGCTTCAGGCAGAAGCAGGTGGGGCCTTGGCCAGTGCCTGGTACCAGGACCTATCAGGAAAGTTCTAAATGGGTAGAGTAAGAGGCAGAACCCATAGATGCCCCCTAACCAAAACTAACAGATCAAAGCAAATAAGATCAAGGTGGGATTAAATCTTTAGATGCCCTAAAAAAATGAAGATTTTGGTACCATTCCCCTCTCCCACTATAAAATTCAAAATAAATTTTGATTTTTGGAAATGACACAAAATTTACAGGAATTACAAAGGCATGATGGTTTGGATCATGGGCTTTGGAGCCAGGCTGCTTGGGTTTAAAGCCTGACTCTGGGCAAGTTATTTGAATTCTCTGTGCCTCAGTTTCCTCATCTTTGAAGCGGAGGTGATGACACCAGGGTACTTCGTAAAATGGTTGTGAGGATTAAGGGGATGATATAAACTAAACGAATAGAACAGAACCTATTTGTGAAATACTAGCGAAAGCTTATTAAAGGTTACAACTATTCTTATGCTTTTTGAAATGAAAATGTATGCTTTCCATGTTTTTAGGTTGCAAAATTCTGGACTGGTTCATTGACACTGAAGGTTTTGCCCTTTGTGCCCCCCCCGAACCCCCCACCCCTGCTCGTAGCTGCCTGAAGCACATACTCAGGTTTGCCCACGAAGAAATCACTGCCTGCCAGCACCACCATGACCCTCCGAGGCCAGCAGCTAGCACGCTGCTGGAATCAGGGCTGCAAAGACCTGGGGGATGGGGGAATCAGCAGGGCCCCTGGGGCCCGGGGCCAGTGTCCAGGCACTGAGATTGGGCAGAGGGAGGACAGGAGCAAAGGCCTCCCTAGATAAGCTTCGGGGTCAAGCAGTCCCCACGACGGGGGTGCAGTGGGGGTCCATTTGCCAGAACAAAGCACAGGAATATCATGGCAGAGAAGAGGGCTCAAAGTGGCCCAAGGGTGCGAGGCTTCGATGCCTCCCGGCTGGGAGGGAGCAGGGTTTGCCCAGGCTCGGCTGAGGCGAGAAGCTGCAGAGTCCAGAGCAGGCAAAGCGCGCTCTGTTCTTCTCCTTCCTCCTGGGTCCCCTTCAGAGCAGCCGATGGGACACAGGGGACTCAGCTCTATCTTGAAGTACACTGGGAAAATCAGGGGTTTTTTAACATCTTTATTGGGGTATAATTGCTTTACAATGGTGTGTTAGTTTCTGCTGTATAACAAAGTGAATCAGCTATACATACACATATGTCCCCATATCTCTTCCCTCTTGCGTCTCCCTCCCTATCCCACCCCTCCAGGTGGTCACAAAGCACCGAGCTGGTCTCCCTGTGCTATGCGGCTGCTTCCCACTAGCTAGCTATTTTACGTTTGGTAGCGTATATATGTGTCCATGCCTCTCTCTCGCTTTGTCACAGCTCACCCTTCCCCCTCCCCATATCCTCAAGTCCATTCTCTAGTAGGTCTGTGCCTTTATTCCTGTCTTACCCCTAGGTTCTCCATGACATGTTTTTTCTTAAATTCCATATATGTGTGTTAGCATACGGTATTTGTCTTTCTCTTTCTGACTTACTTCACTCTGTAGGACAGACTCTAGGTCCATCCACCTCACTACAAATAGCTCAATTTCGTTTCTTTTTATGGCTGAGTAATATTCCATTGTATATATGTGCCACATCTTCTTTATCCATTCATCCGATGATGGACACTTACGTTGTTTCCATGTCCTGGCTATTGTAAATAGAGCTGCAATGAACATTTTGGTACATGACTCTTTTTGAATTATGGTTTTCTCAGGGTATATGCCCAGTAGTGGGATTGCTGGGTCATATGGTAGTTCTATTTGTAGATTTTTAAGGAACCTCCATACTGTTCTCCATAGTGGCTGTATCAATTTACATTCCCACCAGCAGTGCAAGAGTGTTCCCTTTTCTCCACACCCTCTCCAGCATTTATTGTTTCTAGATTTTTTGATGATGGCCATTCTGACTGGTGTGAGATGATATCTCATTGTAGTTTTGATTTGCATTTCTCTAATGATTAATGATGTTGAGCATTCTTTCATGTGTTTGTTGGCAGTCTGTATATCTTCTTTGGAGAAATGTCAGTACAGTGGAGAAAGGACAGCCTCTTCAATAAGTGGTGCTGGGAAAACTGGACAGGTACATGTAAAAGTATGAAATTAGAACACTCCCTAACACCATACACAAAAATAAACTCAAAGTGGATTAAAGACCTAAACGTAAGGCCAGACACTAACAAACTCTTAGAGGAAAACATAGGCAGAACACTCTATGACATCAATCACAGCAAGATCCTTTTTGACCCACCTTCCTAGAGAAATGGAAATAAAAACAAAAATAAACAAATAGGACCTAATGAAACTTCAAAGCTTTTGCACAGCAAAGGAAACCATAAACAAGACGAAAAGACAACCCTCAGAATGGGAGAAAAGATTTGCAAATGAAGCAACTGACAAAGGATTAATCTCCAAAATTTACAAGCAGCTCATGCAGCTCAATAACAAAAAAACAAACAACCCAATCCAAAAATGGGCAGGAGACCTAAATAGACATTTCTCCAAAGAAGATATACAGATTGCCAACAAACACATGAAAATCAGATTTTTATAGTCACTCTTGGATTGGTATAGTAATTAAGCACTCAAAAGGAGAGATATCTGCTGAGAATAGCTTCTGGATTGTCAGCCCAGCCAACTCCGTCTCTAGGAACTGCTCTTCGCCCCCAGCCACTGGGCTACCGGGGGCTCCTGGCAGCCACGTGGGCTGCAACCATTATTCTGTGCCCTCCACCCAACCAGTCACAAGCTGGTGTTGGCGGGTGGAGGGGGACTTCACCTTGCCAGGGCCAACTGGAGTCATTCTTCAAGAACTTCTAGCTGGAACAGAGGGACTTTCAGCTCCTTCTGAGGTGTTGGCTTTGTTCCATGTAACCTCCAGAGCTGCAGGGGCCAAGTTCTCTGCCATGTGGACCAGAGAGGCAAAAGAGGCTGGTCTGCAGAGAACAAAAGAAGACAGAGACAGGGATCTGCAGCAAGGAGCAGAGACAGAGAGAGATGCTGGTGGAGCTCTAGCTGACAGTTCTGGTCCTGTCCTGAGGACTCGCTGCATCCCTCCGGGAGACAATCAGCATCTTTAGAGCAGAGTTCCCATTATGACAGAGCAACTTTGAGCGGGGGTTTCTTTTCCTTCAAACAAGAACTGTCTCTGACACCATTAATCCTAAATTCCATCATTAATTTACTAACAATGTACTTGCATCAGTTTCACACCCATCCCCACTTCAGGAACAAAACGTGAAGAAGAGGAGCGGAAAGTATTTCTTATGCAAAATCCAAATGAACCCCTCTGCCCCAAGTGGTCCGGTCCTGCCTTGGTTCCACATTCAAAGCAACACAGTCTGGCAGCCACAAGCAATTAAGAAAGAATTCCAATCTTTACCTGAATCTCTCGAAGCACTGTAAAAGGGTCCAGTTCAAACCCTGCAGACACTTAAAAGTCCCTTTCCTCTTTTCTCCTCCTTTCCCCAGAGCCTCACGTCCCCCAAACCTGAAACTTCTTACTCTTGCGTGCCTGCTCTCTCAGGTCTCCTGTCTCTTCCCCGACTCTGCCTCTTTCTCAGCAATTTATTACTTAAACGTTTGAGGTTTGGGGCTTTTTTTCTTCTCTCCTTTCCCCTTTACCTCCATTTTCCACAACAAAAGAGAATCTTGAAATGGACCCTGCAGCTAAAACCTCTGAGCAGTGGTCTGCAGGCTGTGGAGAGGCAGCAGGAGAGAGACCACGAGGCCAGAGGCTGTGGGGACCGGCAGGTGGAGGACGTAGGGGACAGCTGGCAAGGTGTTATCGCCCTGTGGGGATCTGAGGGAGTGTTACAGAGCCTGAGGAGGGGGAAGCACCAGCTTTTCCCAGCTTCAGAGAGGGTCAAGGGGAACAAGGGCAGAGAGAACCCAGAGACATGGGGGTGACAATGGCCACTTGAAGAGAAGTCAGGGATGTTCCCAACAATCTCCTTGTCCCGCAGGCTCTGTCCTGAGCACACCAGCCTAAGGCAGGACTGGGAGTCTGGCAGGGAGCCCCCAGCTGCTCCACTCCAAACCAGGGCGGGAGCCCCAATCACAGCCATGCCTTCTTTCCCTGAGGGCCCCAGCCCAGCACCAGGATGCACGGGACAAATCTACCCACGTGGCTCGGGGAAGAGAGGTGGGTCCTCTTTCCTGTGTCCCCAGGGCACGTTGTGGGGCCTCGTTATGGCCCGTTACACAATCTAGGAGAACGTGGGCCTTCAGAGAGCAAGAGATTTCTATGGAAGGTAAGGGGAAAGCATTCTGGGAAGACCCTCAGAGGTGACCTAGACCACCCATCCTTGAAAAGAATGAGGTGCCCCTTGGACCCGGAGGGCAGGGACAGACTGGGGTTGCACGGATCACAGTGGGAGGAGGATGGGAGGGGTGCCTTGAGGGGCTGCTACACAATGCCAGGGGTCTGTGGCTGGGGAGGGACTTATTCATTCTACAGACAGTCACTGAAAGCCTCCAGGTGCCTGAGGCCCCAGGGACAGAGGCCCCCTCCTTCAAAGAGCCCACAGCCCTAAAGCTGGACTCAGGGCAGCTTTAGGAGGCTCAGGGCACAAGGAAGGCAGAGCTGAGAGTCGACTTTGCCCATGGAAACGATTTTTACCTACCGAGTGCCCTCAGGTAAATTTCTTTACCTTCACTCTGGGTGTGCGCATGCGTGTTTGCTGCGTGCTTCCCCATCAGCTTGTATACCGTGTGTCAGCAACATCTCAGCATCCTTTGACTTCCTCTGTCCTACAGCCCCCCCATCCCACAAGCACACAGTAGGTGCTCAGGGCAGATGTGAGGACACAGTAGAGTGTATGGTTAGGTGTCTAACCTCTAGAATCAGCCAGACCGGCATGCAAATCCTACCCCTCAATGTGCCATCTTGAATAGCTATATTTGTTACTGTGGTTTGGTGGTCTGATCCTCCTAGCCCCTTCCCCAAGGTGAAGGGGACCCTCTTCTGAGAGACTGATGAAAGGTCCCACAACCCTCCTTCCCCTGTTACAGGGAAGAACCCTATGAGGACGTCTGATCTCCCCACTCCATGCCATCCTCCCTCCCTCGGGCCCGCCCAGGGTTCCCACACATAGGGTGAGCAGGGGACCGAAATCCAACCCACCCTCTATGACCACCCTGGGCCCCGCCCTGGCACAGGGCTGCAATCCTCAGAAGAAAAGTTCTTTTTCCTAATTTGCCCAAAGCCATCACAATGAGACCCCAGCCCAGGCCTGGGCCAGGACAGAGGGCATCTACACGTGTCCTTACCCAAGACACATAGACACATACAACACACACCCGGAAGAGCTCTAGCCTCTCAAGTGAACTGGAAGCTCATTATCTGGACACAGTCCCAGCCAACCCAGAGAAACCCCATCCAAAGGCACCCCCTCAGGGCTGGGCTGAGCTGCAAGACCCACAAGAGTCACAAGCAAAAGCCATCACTTGGAGGTGGGTCTCCAGGAATCCAAGCTCCCCAGCATCAAGCAACACACCTCGCTGTGGTTGCCCCGGGCGTAGCTGCCTCCACTCCAGACTACTGGCCTCCCAAGGGCAGGGAGTGTGTGTCTTTCCCCTCCTGCCTCCCCATGCCCCACACAAGCCCAACTCAGCACAAGGTCAGCGTGGCCAGAAGTGAAGGCCCTGGAGCCTACTGGTCAGGGTTCAAATACAAACTCTACCACTGTTTGCTGTGACCCTGGGCTTCACACCTCCCTGAGCCGTGGTTTTCTCACCTATTAAATATAGCTAATAATTGTACTCATCTCTTAGGCTTGTTGCAGGGATTAAAAAAGATGAGGCATATCAAGTGCCTGACAGGGTGTAGCACACAGTAAGTGCTCAATATAGGTGAGACATTATTATTATTATTAATTACTACTCCTGCTATGACTATTATCACTGCACTCCACACTGACTTCTGAACTTCTGATTTCACAAAATTATAGACTCTTGTACCTGGAAGGGCTTCACTTTCAAATAAGGAAACTGGTGCTCAGAGAGGTTAAGAGACTTGAGCGAGATCACACAGCTCGTAAGTAACTAAAGGCAAATTTCCTACATCAGTCTTATGCCCACGGCGACATCCCAGAATTCCTTCTCACCTGCCTGCTCATCCTGTCTTCAGATCATCCATAGTTTTTTTTATTGCTTAACTTCCTCATTGGTGGGTGTGCAGGAGCATGTATTTGTGTTTGGGTGTGCATGTGTGCAAATACACACAGGTTTCTGTGCACACTCAGGTGTGTGCGCTTGCACTTGTATGGGTGGTTGTGTTTCCACGTGTTTGTACTAGTGTGTAGGTGAGTGTGAGCATGTGCCCTCGTACACGCGGTTAAGTGTGGGCGCCTGTGGGAAGGTTTCGCTGTGTGCACGTAGTATGTGTGTATAGCCCTTTGGGCGTGACTTTCCTCCCCAACATGATGGTAGGATCATCGAAGGCAGGGTTGTGTCCGTCACCTCTTGGTAACCTCACTGTGCTTGGCACAGTGCCTGGCATGCAACAAGCCTCGATAAACACAAGTGCGCTAGAAGCGGGTGTGTGTACCCCCTCGGACAGTGGAGAGGATTTTCGCCTCTTCAGCAATCTTTTCCACTGAGCTCAGCAATTATGGGAAGGGCACTGCCCCCGGAGCCCCATCCAGCTGGGCCATCCCGTGCCTTTCCTGAATCAGGCAGTAAGTGCAAAACAGCTGGCTGCAACCCTCCCCAGGGGACGAGATGAAGTGGGTGCCCAGGGACATACCCCCAGCCTGAGGGTTGTTGCTTAAGCGGCAGTAAAGGAAACAAAAGATGAAATACATCAGCCATTGGCAGCCATAAAAAGAGCAAAATCGCTCAGCAGAAAGCCATGCGCTATCCATCACCCGGCCCTTCTCCACTTCAGCTGCCGAAGCAAGAGGGTTTTGTAATGCCCTTGAATTCATTTGCATTCTCACTGCCACTCTTTTACGGTATGTGGGGGGGCGGTGGGTTGCCGAGAAGATCTGAGTGGTTTTTTAAAGACGTTGATAAACCATTTCCGCCAGGGAATAAAAGTTTTGGGGGAAAAGGGAAAAGAAAGTTTTCGGAAATAATGCATTCTGTTTGCAGAGTGACGGGTAAGTGATTCTGCAGATGTACTGGCCCCATAAAACTGAGCGAGGAGTTTGGCCCAAATGTGTTCTGTGTTGGTGAGAAGAGCAATTCATTCGTTTCGCAGCTGAGTTGAGACCTGAGTTGTAGGCAGTCACTGAGAAGAGTTTCAAAGCAGCCTGCATCCTGTGTGTGACCAGGGCTTGTGACCCCCAAGACACGTACACACTGTCAAGGTCTCTGAGCCTTCCAGGTTCCTCCAGGAATCCCCACTGGCTTTGAAAGTGCTACAGTAAATGATTCCTCAGAGGGGTATTCTCCTTCCCTTTCAGTGCTCTGAGAACCTAAGCAAATAATCAGGTCCGACCAACACATTCCCTTACCAATCCAACACCATTCCTTACACTCTTGCAACACTTACCTAAGCACTACCACATGACCTAGTTTTGCAGCCAAACTCTGGCTTCATGACCTTGGGCAAGCCCTTTCTGCAGTCTGGGTTTCGATTTCTGCATCAAGCTAGTGAACGTACTGGTCTAAATGTTTAGTCTGCTAAAGGAGTCAGGTATTATCATCCCCGTGTCATAGGCAACTGAGGCTCAGAGAAAGGAAGTTGCTTGTCCAGTAAGGTAAAAGTAAGCACTAGAACACACCTGGTTAAAGTAGGGACCGGAACATGGGCTTCCTGATCCACAGGTAATGGCTTTCTCCTTCCTCCCTTCCATTTATTGAATACACGCCAAACGTCAGGCAGTTGTCCACTATCTCCCCGCCTTCTGGAACCTGGGGGCAGGAGAGAGGGAGAGAGATGGAATAATGCCAGTGCATCCTTGTCCTATTGAGAAGGCTGCAGACCTCACCAAAAGACCTCCCAACCAAAAAAAGCGTTTAGTCCCTCACTCCTTCATCCCAAGTGAGAAGTTCCAGATTCTCTCAGTCTGATCTCTATACTCATTACAGATGTCCATACACGAAGGCATGGTAGACAGCTTCTAAATGTGTTGGTCAGACCAGCACCAGAAAGATTCCCTTGCCCCCAGAATAGCTGCCCTGGCCCTATCGCCCTGTCCAACATTCCCACAATTAGCCACACCTATGGGTCAAGGCACTGAAGGTACAGTGAAAACTCAAGTGGCATATCATTGGAGGAATATAATAACTCACAACTCTCTGCCCGTTGTCCAAAAGGGCTAGAGGAGATGCTTAAGGGACAAGGGTGTCTGAGATATGGAGAGGCTTACAGCACCTGTGATGGACAATTTGGGTATCCAGTACTGGTGGCACGGGAGAGACTGAAATGGGGGGATGGGGTAATGCCAAGACAAGGGGAGTCAGCATTCCAGCATAAGAAGCGGCTAATAATAATGGTCATTATCTATTGAGCTCTTACTATGTTCCATCATTGACCTGTTTAATCTCATTTGACCTTCACAGCAACATGCTAGGAGGTCATTTCTAATTATCCCCCTTTTACAAAAAATGAAACTGAGACTCAGAGAGGTTAAGTAACATGCCAAAGTCACACAGCTAGCAAGTTACAGTAGAGCCAGGATTCAAGTCTTATAATCCAACTCTAGGGCTGTACTTTTGCCAGCTCAGTACACGACCACATCATAGGCTCATAGGTTGTGGCAGACACAAGTGAGTGCTGGCTAGAGATCCTTAGGCGCCTGTCCTATGAAGTATGCCCCCTGAGCATTTCCAGATTCTAATTCATGATATTCCCCTCTTATCCACAAACTCTTGTATCTCTCCTCTAACCCAAGGCTACCTGGGAGTCAAACTCGACCCCTCCCTCTCGCTCACCCTCACATCTGATCACTCACCAAGCCCTGTCTCATCCATCTCCTAGAGAGCTTCCCTCCCTGTCTGGATGGCTCAGGCCCAGGAGGGCTCCTTGGCTCTCCTGTCCATTTTCCTCTCTTGCAGTCCCCAGGGACCTGCCTGCAGCTTCCCACCCAGGCAACCTCAGGCCCTGGAATGGTATCTTTCACCACACACCTCACTGATCGTGGACCAGAAAGTAGCCTGAACAGCATCTTGGAGAGAAACCTGGGCTCTTCCACTTACTGCCTTGTCCACATGAGCAAACAGCTTCCTTTCACAGCCTCAGTGTCCTCATAGGAAACCTCCCATCTGACGGAGATCCCAGAGGTGGATAAGAGCTGACTGCTGCCTCTGAGGGGGCTTAGAGTATAGCAACAAGACAGATATATGAAAACATAATTAAAACAGTCTGATAAGGCTCTGGAAGGGAAGATTATGAAACAGAACCAACACAAAGGAGGGAGCAATTAGGTAATTAATAACGACAGCTACTGTTTATTAATTACCTGTAATGTGCTAGACATTTTACTTAGGAGTTCATCCAATTCTTATGTTGAATGTTCCAAAAAGATGTAATTATCCTACTGCTTAGATAAGAAAGGATAAGCTTGGAGATGTGAAATGACTTTCTCAAGGCTACAGCCAGATGCCTTTGGGATTTCCAACACTCTTCTTATACTCATAATACAGTCTCATCCATGGCTTCCCTCCAGTGATGTCTGGGTCAGTCTCAGTTTCCCCATTTACCCAGAGAATAGTAAGCATGCAGTAATCTCTCTGTGGCCTCCATTTTCTCATATGTAAAATGGGGATGATAATAATAAAACCAACCACAAAATGTTGTGCTAAGGACCTAAAGGAGTTAATATATGAAAAGCATTTAGAGCAGTGCCTGGGACACAGTCGGGGCTATATGGTGGTATATTACTTTTAGTAATGTTATTTTTATTGTTATCTCCAAGGGCACCATCTTGGCATGAGCCCATGGACCACCCTGGTCACACTGAGGACCCCATCGTCTATGTTCATCAAATGATACAGATGAGAGTCTCCTGTACTGACCAAGCTCTGTCTAAGTTGAAGCCTTCAGCCCCCTCCCACCCAACCACTTTAAGCAGGTTTCTCACGCACCCCCATTTCCACCATCAGTGGGAGGTTCCCAGGCCCCTCACACCCCAGGATCACACACCAAGCAAAGGGAAGCCAGAGGGGCCTGGGAGAGGCCAATGGAGAAAGAGGAAGTGTCCCAAGGGTCTAAGGGAGTGAGAAAAGGTGTACGCTCAGTTCATGAACAAAAACTCTTCTGCTTCCAGAAGTGCTGGGTGTTGGCAGCTTTATCTCTGGCCAGCCAAGAGACTCATGTCAGAAACTGCCCATTCCTGGTGAATTCCAATGAGGTGCCCTTTCTGCAAGGAGGAGGAAAGCCATCATTTAAAAGGCAAAAGCTCTTTTCGTTTGGCAAGATATGATAGAGCGTGTGCTGCCTTAGGGGACAGGAAAAGAAGGCTGGGGGTCGTCACCTACTGCGAGTTACATGCAATGCATGTCCACAGGTTCCCCACTCTGTGCCTTGTCTTGGATTGGGTTCTCAGATACAGGGAGGCATGTGACACTGTCCCATAAGCCAACAGGCAATTACTAGACAGAGCAAAATTTACCAGGATAGAGACGTGCACAGCGAGCTCAGTGGGGAGGAGGCAGTGGGATCATAATCCCAGAATGAGACAGAGAGGGTTTCACAGAGCAGATAGCATTTGCTAAGGGTCTTGAAAGAAGAATAACAGCTCACCAGGCAAAGAAAAGGGCTGGGATTGGGAGTGGAGGAGGTATGCCAAACAGAAGAAACAGCATAAGCTAGGACAGTATGTGCATAAAAGCCCAGAATATCGGGCCTCCCTGGTGGCGCGGTGGTTGAGAGTCCGCCTGCCAATGCAAGGGATGCGGGTTCGTGCCCCGGTCCGGGAGGATCCCGCATGCCGCGGAGCGGCTGGGCCCGTGAGCCATGGGCGCTGAGCTTGCGCGTCCGGCAACGGGAGGGGCCGCGACAGTGAGAGGCCCACATATCGCAAAAAAAAAAAAGCCCAGAATATCAGAAAATGATGTGTGCTAAGAATTTGTTAGAGTGCAGGGAAATGGTGAGAAGTGAAACGAAAAGAAGTTGGGACCAGTCTGTAAACTGTTGTACATGCTATGGTAAAAAGCAAAAAAAAAATGTGGATTTCCTCTTTTAAAGGACTGAAGGATTTCAAAAAGGGAAGTGATATGATACATTGTATGCTAGAAAAAGCATGAAGCATGGATTACAAGAGTTGTAAGAAGGGCCTATTTTTTATATTTCTAGACTAGAGGTAAAAATGGTCTCAGTTAAGGTCCCCAAAGTGAGGCTGGGGTGGCGGTGGGAGGGCAACAGATGCTGAAGACACTTTAGCTGAGGAATGGGTGAATTATTATAGGGGCATACAGAAGAGGACCTGGGGTCACCCTCAGGGTACAGGCTTGCGATTCTCCAAGACCAGAGGCCTGGAGTTCTGGGCCACTGGGATATGGGATCTGAAATCCTAGACTGGCAAGAGGTGGGCTGAGCCAAAGTCCCCAGCCCATATTCCCCTGCATTCAGGATGGCAAAAATATTTCATCCCACATGCCATCTCTGATGGATTGGTGGTGTCTACATAAATTACTTTTTGAAAAGGATTATAAGACCATATCTGGGCCCAATGGGAAAGAAAGCTCTGATTGATTAGCAACATCTATCACAGGCACTGGGTCGGGAGGGGTAGTACATGTGTCTCATACTTGTTTTCCCTGCCAGGAATTACTGAGATGAGTCTCGGGTGTCTCTCTTGAGCAGGCCAGTTAACAGAGAGCAGCAGGTGTACATGAAAGTAGGCAGTCATGGCTGGAAGCCATGAGGCTGACAACCTGTGTTCTTAGGACCTTCAGCTAGTGAAATCTAGAGGAGCGCCAGGCAGCATCTCCACCTCTGGGACTGGTCCCTGGCACCCTGAACGGTATCTTAGAGACTGTCCTGGGAAACCCATGGGATCCCCCAGACATTGACCAGCTGCTGGACCATTAGTAATGCCCAAGTGTTCAGGGGTCAAGAGGTAGAAGCCACAAAAACTAAGAAAGGGCATCATTCTGGTTAGAAACTCTTCACCTGGGACCCATGGATGAGATACAGGAAGACTGCAAACCCCTTGAAATCATGTACAGATTGTTCTAAGTATGTGCATTTTTCTCAAAGGAGGTCCTTAGCTTTTATCAATCTCTCAAAGAGCTCCACGGCCAAAAAAGGCTTCAATCACTGCTCAAGATGAAGGAGAATAATGAGATACAAGTGAATTCTGCTGGGTAAGGAAGATGACGCATCTATATCTCAGTAGGAAGTGAACTTCTTGGGGTAGCACCTGTATTCTCAGCTAGTATAATCCACTAAGACTTAAAAAGCATCCTCCAAATCTGAGGTGCAAACTTGGGGCTACTTTTGAGTATCGGGTAGCTTATAAATCCAGGGAGGCATTTTTTTTTCTCAAAGAATGTTCTTAGTTTTGTCAGTCTCTCAAGGAGATCCACGCCCCCACAAAAGGCTTCAACCACTGTTCAAGATGAAGGAAAACAATGCTATCTCTAATCGAATAACCAGGGAGGTTTGTGGAGCCAGCAAAGGCAAAAACTTGCCTTCAGTGTGCTGGGAGAACAGCTAGAATTGGCCACACCTGAAGGCACTGTCCACCCCAGGGAACTGTGGCAGGTTGAGGGGACGCCTTGGACACTCTGTTGGGAACTAGAACTGGTGGAAGCCTCTAAAACTGATTAGGTTTAGGAAATTATATCTGATGGAGGTCCAGGAGTCTGGATCAGGGCTGGAAAATGGGATGCAGGGACCTGGTTTGGCAGCCCTGGCTTATAGGCTGTGATTCATGGAGCTGCATCCCTTTCCTTCAGAACACCTATGTCCACTTATAAATACACGTTGATTGGTAGGTTGACATGTTATCTATCTGCTCCATAAGTCTGCCAGCTCTGGGAGAGCAAGGATTGTGTCTGGTTTTGCTCCCACTGTCAGCTGGCAGAATGTTGGGCACCTAGCAGATGTATTCGATAAATATTTGTTGAATGAAAAGGTGTGTGGATGGATGGATGGATGGGCGAGCCAAGGTGGTCCATCTGAAAGGCAGAACCCTGCAGAAAAACTAAATCAAATGCCTCTTCTGTTTGGCATTTGAGAGGCAGTTAGTATATTATATAGGCAGTTGGCCCAGAGAACAGACTCCGGAGTTAGAGTGCCAAGTTGGAATCTCAGCTCTGCTGTTTACTTAGTGTATGACCTCGGGCAAAATATTTAACCTCTCTGTGCCTCAATTTTCTCATCTGTAAAATAGGGATAATAACAGTTCCTACCTCATAGAATTACTATGAAGATTAAATGAGTTAATACATCTCAAGTACTTAGAATAGTACCTGATGGATAATAAGCTCTAGGTGGTAATTTTTAAAAAGCTAAACAGATATGGAGAATCTCGGTATAAGACAAAGGAATGCAGAGGGTAGCAAAGGATCAAAAGCAAAAAGTGGGAAGTGGTAGCTTCAGTGCCATCTTATAAGATGCTCCTGGGTCACCCTGGTGTACAGGACTCTATTAAAGGTACTGACCAGGACTGGATAACAGTGACAGTGGTTTCTAGACATGACTGTGGGCATCTGCAGTAGGGGAGCCTGGAGCTCAGATGGAAATTTCAACTGGCTGAATCTTGCAGAGAAAAGTCAATTCTGCCCTTAGATGTAGGAAAAAGGTGTGAAAAGAGACCAACCTCGGAGACCTCCCCACCCCATCCTCCAGCACCCAGGCTACTGAACTCAGGCCCTTGTTACCCCCTCCCCAAATCCTGCAAGGACCTGTGCACTGAGTCTGCCAGAGAGACCCCCGTGGGCAGCCCCAGAGGCTCTCAAGAGAAGGATACCCTGTGGCCTTTGGGATTGATTATGTAGAAAAGGAAATTGAATCCAGATCATTTTCAGACACTCCAGGTGGATTCTTCAGGGACATTTGGGTCTCTCCAGTCCTCCTGTGTTTGATGGAGAGAGAGAAGAAGCCAGACGGATAGGAAAGGAGGTTCAGGGGCCTCCGAATATCAGGCTTTGTATGGACTGTCCCACACTGCTGCTCCTGGCCCATGTCCCACCAAAACACTAAGCACTAAATGCCTCTCTACCCACATCACAAATAACAATAATGGTAACAGCCACTCAAAACACAGACTGCTTAGCCACCTCCCCTGCTTGTCTAGTCCATAGTGGAGCAAGCAATGCACCTTCTGGAAGGAATAATGACTCTGATCTATAGGTCACATTCAGTGCAGACGTAGCCATCGTGACTTCCACCCACAAGCCAAATTGTGTTGAAATCCATTACAAATTAAAGACAGCGTGTCTCCTTGAAAACGTTCAACTGCCATATTGTCTCATGGTGGCAGAGTGAAGACATCACAGTGACAATCTTGATCTTTTTGCTAGTTTCCAGATGTGCCAAAATAAGTCCATTTCTTCTAAATATATCAAAGTGTTGACAGCCAGAAAAATGCCAGGCTGTCAAATGGAACAGAGACCTCACTTCAGGTTCCAAAATTAATGCGTTCTAAAGGGGTTCTGCAGTGGAAATAATGCTGGACTGAGCATCTAGAACAAGCTTCCGGTTCTTGGCTTGGTTGTCGACGGTCACATGGATTTAGGAAGTCATGTCACCCCTCTGGGGCCTTAGGTATCTAATCTGCAATAGGAGGGGCTTGTACAAAATGATATTATGCCGAGGTATTATATTATGCCGAGATATCTGCCTCCATGCAAATTCTCCGGGTCACCCTCTTCTGTCCTCCCTCCAGTTGTTGACTGGCAGTGCTGTAAGCTAATTGGTCCTTTTTCTTCCTGTGATTTGTTATAAATAAGTGAACAGAGCAGGGAGGGGCAGAGGGAGGGACTCTCTGTGGCCCTCAGAGAGCTCATTAGCGGCAAAAGCTTCTCCACTCGTGACTTCTGGTCCTCTGGAGCTCTGATTCACTCAAGCAGAGTCACAAGCAAAAGGAGAGGAAAAAGAGGAGCTGGGGAGAAGTGTCGGTACAGGGCATCAGGGACTTGAGGGGGTGGGCGGCGTGACTGGCTGAGAAGAAGCAGATAGTCCCTCCAACTCAAGGCAGACTTTGGTAGCCTCTGCTCATGTAAAGACTGAGCCCCTGGCTGGGGCTGGACCCTGGTCGAAAAACATGGGAGCTCCAAAGGATGACAAGAATCACCCACCAACAAAACTGGACCCTTGAAGGATATGAACCCCTTCAATAGAACTCCTCCAGACAGATCAAAGTCACAGGCATCCTTCTGGAAACAGTTTGAGAGCTGTTGGAGGGGCTTCTCAGAACCTAAGCTAAGAAGGGGGCTTGCAAAGGCTCTTTAACAACCAGAGAGTTGTGGGTGTGGGGGGTTGAGTCTGGGGATAAAAGTCTGCAGAGGGGTCCGGAGACAAGAATGTCTGCAGAGCTGTCCATGGTCCTGACAGCCTCTGCCTGAGGTGTCAGCCCATGCCTGTCCCTTCTGACCTCAGCCAACTCCAGAGCCAGATGCCTGCCCAGCTCTGCTTCCTGCCTGACCACGGCTCCCTCCAGCCTGCTCCAGTTCACATCTGGGTGGCCCTGGGCTGACACCACTGCCAGCTGCCTGCCCAGGACAGTGGAGCTACCTGTGTTAGCCACTGCCTATGCACGTGGTCTGTTTATCCCAGCGTCTCTCAATCTGGCAGGCACATTCTCCACTCAGTTCCTAAAAACACAGCTGTAGGTGGTGAATAAGTCACAAGGAGAGGAACTTGGACTTGGCCCAGCACCCAGAAGTCCAGGCTGCGAGATCAGAGGGCAAGAGAACAGACCCACCCCTACTCCCACCAGTGCATCCGGGACAGGATGTGAGAACAAGGCTCCCCCAACAACAGAAACCCATTCCAACATCACCGGGCTAAGCAGGAGCCCAGCCCAAGTGCAAATTCCCCAGGAGTCTCCCTATGGTTCCACCCCACCCCACTTTGCCCCCACAAATTCAGTGTCTTTAAGGAGTACAGGAACACTTTGGCCATCTGTGAAACAGTGGATCTCAGTTAGGACAGATGTGGACCTGTCCCCTACCCTTGTCCCATCAAAGGACCTTGAGCAAGTCACTGAGTTTCTCTGAACCTTAGTTTTCTCAACAGGGTTGTCACAAGGTCATCATGAGACAATGGACATGACAGCGCTTGGTCAATTATAGAACACGGTGCAAGGGGCAGTTACCATTACTATCCAAATACTACCCGGGCCTCCATATTACTCCGAGCGCTGCCACGGAGGATTCTGGAAGCTAGTTGGTGAAGAAAAGCACATAAGTACTTCTATGGCCGGGTGCTTTCATATATGCTGCCTCATCTAATCACGTGAGGCAGATAGTACTGTCACCCTTCTATGGATGAGATTAAATTAACTGCCCAAGGTCATATGGTTAAGGTATCACCAAGCCAGTGCTACAACCTGTGCATTTTAACCACTACTCCAGCCACGGCCCTCTTGCCTACTTACTGTAGCCCCTTCCACTGGGCCAGACCTTGTTTCCAGAAACCCAGAGAAGCAACCCTACCTCAGAGGAAGGCCTCTGATCCCACCTGCCCCTCAGTTCAGACCTCCAGCCCGTACTTCTGTTCTGAGCTATTCCTCACTCCCAGTTAGCCAAACTCTGGAACCTGGCTTTGAACTAGGGGCCCCTAGAAGACACAGCCTTCCTCACCCTACCCATACCCAGTGTCTCCACTCAACCCTCTCCCATACCTGGCATCTCAGCCACTTCTCCAAACGCAGGAGCACTGGAGATACAGCATGTGCCCTTGGGCCAAACGTTCTCAAACATTATGGTGCATAAGAATTACTAGGGAGGGCTTCCCTGGTGGCGCAGTGGTTGAGAGTCCGCCTGCCGATGCAGGGGACGCGGGTTCGTGCCCCGGTCTGGGAGGATCCCACATGCCGTGGAGCGGCTGGGCCCGTGAGCCATGGCCACTGAGCCTGCGCGTCCGGAGCCTGTGCTCCGCAACGGGAGAGGCCACGACAGTGAGAGGCCCGCGGACCACCCAAAAAAAAAAAAAAAAAAAACCTAGGGAAAAGCAAAGAAAATGCAAAGTCATCATCTGCAGGGTCATCATCCTGGAGCAGCAGATCCAGAGTGGACCCAGAAATCTGACCGTTTAACAAGGTGGTTTCAGTGCCCTCATTGCCCTAGACTCACAGTCCTGCAGTCTTTTCCCCGATCTGGGAGGTGGAACTGAGTGTAAATCCTAAATATTACATTTCTAAGGGGCTTCAGAGGTCATGTAATGCTCCCTCTCTTCCCTTGACTTTACAGATGAGGAATCGAGGCCGAGAGAGAAAAGGTGAATCTTTCAAGATCCGATCACTGGCTACTGGGAGAGCCAGGACTAGGGTCTGGGACTGCTGACAAGTCAAGCCAGCACCGAGTCCATGAGGCCCAGAGAGCTGGGGTGGGGACGATGGGAGGTGAAGCATGGCAGCCCCACAGCCTTTGGGTCACTTAGCTATAGGGCCACAGGACAACTCAGCAGGGACTGGGAGCCTTTCACACTGATTTATGAGGTGGCCCCCACTGCAACACTCCTGGGAGATGGTGCCATTTGTTACTTCCCCAAGGAAGGCCCCAAAATGATGATCACAGCACATGGCCCCAGCCCACAGGCACACACGCGTGCACACACACATACACACACAGTCTCTCATTAATAACTCCCAGGCCATCTGGTACAACAGCCACCAGAGCTCCCAGGCCTGGGTGCCAGGTGCAGGGGGTATGACAAGAGGTGGCACAGGGCTGGACTCTTTCTGCCAGCAGGAGGGGAGTTTGTGCAATGCACTGAATTACTTAGAGAAAACACAGATGCACCCATACCAAAATCTGGAGAAGTGTGGGACCTCCTTGGAGCTCAGCTCATTCAACATCAAAGGTCTACAGCAGCTCTGCCCAACAGAACTTTCTGTGATGATGGAAATGATATCGAAATGATACATGATATCTGCTCTGTCCAATCCTCTGGCTACTAGCCACAGGTGGCTATTGAACACTTTAGTGACTAATGAGACTCAGGAACTAATTTATTTTACTCTAATAAATATAAAAATGAGTTAAGATATTAGCTCATTTAAATCTCACAAGAGACCCATGAGTAGGGACTTTTTCCCCATTTATGGAATGAGGAAGCTGAGGCACAGAGAGGTCAGGTAACTTGCCCAAGGTGCTCCAGTTAGTAACACAAGTGGTCTGGATCCAGAGTCTCTTCCAAAGCACTACACTAAGCCAACTCCCTGCTAGCATGCTGCCTTCCCAACTCACTATCTGGAGCGCGCTACAATATACACACATGCACGTGTACACATACACAAGGTCTGGGCAAGCACCAGGCTAAGAGCAGAATCACAGCTCTGCTCTGGATGGGGACCCTGATTTGATGGAAGAGAATCCCCCCATGACCTTGGCAAGGCTCTGGTCTAATCAGCCGTAGAATTTGGAGCCTTGATTCAGTGAAAGAGACATAGGTCCTTGAGTGATGAAGTGACCAGTCTGATGCGGGAAACACAATCCTTGCCCTGGAGCACCACCCAGTCAGATGGAAGAGGCAGTGAAATTACAGGGGTCTGAGCTGGGCAGTGTCATGAATCTGAAGGGAAGTGTCCTGTTGAACTATCCACTCCCTGACTCTATTTCAGCTGCTCCTAAGAAAATCTCTGGGTTCCTGGGAGCCCCCGGGATAAGCGCTTCCTAAGCATGTCTGAAAGTGGAGGTTTGGAGAAAGTGTGGCAATCTCAATGACCACTTCTCCCACACTCCAGGGCAGGGGAGGCCAGCTACAGCTAATTAGGAAAATGCATTAAGAACACGACTTACAAATGGACCCACGGTTCCCCACATCTCATTTGCATTGAGCTGTGGTTACCTTATTGATTATGTTGTTACGAGATAGTCACACCATCTACAATGCAACAATTATCATCATCAAACCAATTAGTATCAAATGGGATGTGGTCCCCGTTGCTCCAGTTCTGCACTCGGCTATTTCCAACACTGTCAGCCTGGCCTTATGAAATAATTGTGTTTCTATTCAAACAGCGGCAATCAGCAGAAATCTTCCCAAGAGACCCACCTCTCTCTCCATGGCTCTGTGTCAGAATATCTTGTCACACAAGCACAAGCAAAATGATACAACTGGCATCTTTGGTAACACAGGCCTCAAGGGGGATGCCTTCAGGACATACTGCACCTGGCCTCAAGAATCCATGATTAACCAATTGCAGAGTTCACACACTTACACCCCGCCCATCCACATGTGCACACGCTTATCATCCACACCCTGTCACAGCTAGAATACACATACAAAACACGTTCCAACACACACACAATACAAGCACACACACATATGTCTATGAACACACACCACAAGCTCACTCTCAAGCAAAAGCTCACAACAAATTCACAAATACTCATACCCACACACTGCCATACCTCCACACAAGCCTACACCAGCACATTCATGGACTGTCACACACACAATTGGGTGAACACCCAACACACACAGCAAGTAAGCAGACACAGGATACAGATTCACACACACACACATACTCACAGTGACTTATCACAGCGTACTCACAATGACTTATCACAGTCACACACCAGCACACACCTCACAAAGCACTCATGGGGACACTCATATCATGGGGAGACATTCTAGACGAAATCCAGGTGTCTGGCAGAAGGACTCCTAAGACCCCTTCTCATGGTTACGTAGGCACAGAAACCTTATTCTGTGTCCTCACGGATGCATATGCCCCCAGGTCTGGCATATATCCTCTCAAAGGTGTGGTCTGAAGCCTTGTTCGAGATCATTAATCAGCTTTGCTGTTCTGCCTCTCAATGATCGGGGTCGGGGGTCGTGTAAGCGAGGGGAGGAGGACGGGAAACCAGAGGCTCTGAGTCTTCCTATGAAAAAGGAGCCTTTGGAGAGAAGCTTCACCGCGAAGTTTCTTCATTGCCTCGGTTCCTCTTCATTTGCTGATGCAGTTTTAACCTGGTCACCGTTTATGAAGCACATACCCTATGCCTGTCATGGGGTTATTCCTTCATTTATGCAATAAATATTTCCAAGCACCTCCTATGAGCCGGTACTGTTCTAAGCACTGCAGATTCCATGGTGAACAAAAACAGCTCCTGTTCTTATGACACTTATAGTCAAGAGGGAGAGACAGACAATAAAGTACTAAACCACTACATACATAAAATGTCAAGGGCTGTGAATAAAAATAAAGCAGACAAGGAGGACAGACTTTGGGGGTGCTGTTTTAGATAAGGGGGTCAGAAAAGGCCGCGGTGATGAGGTGACATCTGAGCAGAGATCTGTCGGCAGGAGGGGCAAGCCAGGTAAGTGTCTGGGAGGGGAGCATGACAGGAGGAGGGAACAGCCAGCGCAAAGGGCTGGCAGCTAGGGCACGGATGGCACTTCTCAGAGCAGCAAAGCAGCCAGCATCCACAGGAAGAGGCATTGCCTGCTTCAGGTGCATTATCTCATTTAATCCTCACAGCTCTGTAGGATGGCATTATTATCATCTCCCCATTTACTGATGTGAAAAACCGAGGCTCAGAGAGGTAACGTGACAATGCCAAGTCACACAGCTCTGAAGATACTGAGCAGAGATACACACCCAGGTCTGCCCACCTCCAGGCTGCCACTAATTCCAGGCCCTCTCCTGCCCTCACACACCCATCTCTCCACCAGGCTGTGCCCAGCCCGTGAACACAGAATCATGCTCTGCCTCACTCACCACAGTCATCAAAGTCACAACTGATCTATTAATTCATTGCGAGAGCTCTCGTTACACACATTATTACAATGCGCGTGGTTATCGTCGTTAGCGGAGCTTACAACTACAAACACCATTAATAACTCAGAGCTCTTTCCATCACCACTAATGGGCCCTTTCCAGGACCCCTCACACGCGCACACGGAGCCAGGGAGGGACTCCGATGGGTGCTAGGGAGTCTCCAAGTCATCTTCCGTTTGCCCCCAGCTACCTGCCGCTGCCCCCTTTAACCAGCCCAGGGAGCTGGCCCTGGCCCCCCTGTAGGCTCTGCTGACTGGAGTTGTTTTGATTCACTTTCTTCTTTGAGCTTAAGAGGAAGAGAGGGCAAGCAGAACCCTGTAACATGCAGAGAACTGAACGTTGACCGTGGCTAATCCACAATTCAAGTTCGGGTATTAGGCAAGAAGGAAGCCTCTTAAACAAAAGAGACAGCAGAGGTTCACAGGCTTCACCAGGATCCTCTCCAAAAATAGGCTGCAAGAAACTTTAAAAATTAGAAAATATTTTTGTGTCTAGATCTATGAAGTCAGTGCTAGATGTAAACATTTTCTCATTTAATCTTCACAATAATCCTGTGAGAGAAGAATCATTATGCACATTTTACAGATGATGAAGCTGTGGCTCAGAGATGCTAAACCACCAACCTGAGGTCACACAGTAAGTGGAAGAGCTGGAATCTGAACCCAAGTTGATCTATAGCATCACAGGCCAGGGTCTTGCCTGAGTTGCCCAGATCAGGCAGGTACCAGAGGAACTGAGGGGGGACATAGCATGTCCAGCCAACTGTCCTGCAGTAAGACACTCGTTCGGCTGTGCCCCTCTCCCTGCAAGTGCCCGTGGCAGGGGATGAAGGGAACTGAGAGGCAGTGGGAGCAGGAAGGGGGGACGGGGGGAGAACACAGGAAGGGGTTATAGGAGAGGAAAAAGGAATAAAGGAAACAAAGAATGAAGAGGCCTCTGCCCACGGACCCTGCCACACACATCCTCACCCCTACTCCATCCTTCGTACCTAATATGCATTCATCACACATGATCTTTAATCCATATTCCGATATGTGGCAAGAATTAGACAGTCCAGTTCACAGGAGCTGAGGTCCGCTGTGCCCCAGGTGCTGCACATACATTACCTCATTTTAATCTTCACTCTCTCTGTGGAGGCTCAGGGCAGAGAGTAAGAAGTGAGCAGCCACACAAGACTGTTGCCCTTTCCCTGCATCTCTGCACCTCTGCCTAAAATGTTGCCCCTCCCAGCTTCATTATCTGGCAAACTCCCATTCTTCCTTCAAGACTCAACTCAAACATCACCACCTCTATGAAGCCACCCATGACTTCACAGGCAACATTAGTGGAAGAATACAGAAGTGCATGAAAAATTCATTTTCTCCCCCTCCCTGCCTTCCAAGTCCTTTCCCCAAGGTCACAACAGATGGTGCACATCCTTCCAGATAATTTTCTAGGCCCATACAAACACAAAAAACATATGTGGGTCTTTTGTCTTTTTATTTCTTTCTAATTTATTTAATTTAAAAAAAGGGGATTCACATTACTCCAAACTTGCTTTTTTCACTTAATAGATCATGGACAACTCTCCAGGTCAGTGCATGCAGATGTTAACACCCGCTCCTCACTGCCTCTGAAACCATACACAGCCTAACTCACTTCCCTCTTGATGGATGTTGTTTCTTTTTCATTGCTATAAATGCTGCTGTAATGAATGTCATATCCTTGTGTTCTGATGTTTTTATTTCCATAGGATGGATTCCCAAAAGAGGGATTTGTGAATTAGAGGGTGTCTGTATTTTAAATTTTAATTGCTACTGCTGATTTTGTTCCCTAACATTTATAAGCAATTCTCACTCCCATTGATGTACACAAGAGTCCTCTTCCCACACCATGGCCAGAACTGGATGTTATCTTTTTTATTCTTTTTTCTTTAATCTTTTTTATTTTCGCCAGTGGATGGATGATAACGCTTACTTCATAAAATTGTTGTGAGGTTTAAATGAAAAATATAATATCTGGGGCTTCCCTGGTGGCGCAGTGGTTGAGAGTCCACCTGCCGATGCAGGGGACACGGGTTCGTGCCCCGGTCCGGGAGGATCCCACATGCCGCGGAGCAGCTGGGCCCGTGGGCCATGGCCGCGGGGCCTGCACGTCCGGAGCCAGTGCTCCGCGATGGGAGAGGCTACGGCAGTGAGAGGCCCGCGTACCGCAAAAAATAAATTAATTAAATAAATAAATAAATATATACATATATATATATATATATAATATCTGGCACATAATAAGTCCTTAATAAATATGAGCCATTTATATAGATCTGATTCATCCTACTATCATATATCTCAGGAAAGCCTAGAATACATGACGACCTCTAGGTTCAGGAGAATTTTTTTTTTTTTAAGTAGACCTGGATTCCAATCCAGCCTTCCCTGACCAGCTATGTGGCTCTCAGCTAGTCATTTAACCTCTCAGAGCCTCAGTGCTTCATCTGTAAAATGGGGACAATGAGTCCTGTGTGTTCTCCATCACAAGGAAGTAATAGAGTTCAAATGAATTCATGAAGGTAAAGTCACCTTTGAGACCTCATACAGGCATGGAGGGTTATGCTCTCAGCTCCACTGATGACCAGACATGATCTCTGGGTGATTCCCAAAAGACATTTCTTCCTTTTTTAAAAAAAAAGATTTATTTTTATTTATTTATTTATTTTGGCTGAGCTGGGTCTTAGTTAGGCATGCAGGATCTTTTAGTTGTGGACTTCTTAGTTGTGGCATGTGGGCTTCTTAGTTGCGGCATGCGGGCTTCTTAGTTGTGGCATGCATGCGGGCTTCTTAGTTGAGGCATGCATGCAGGATCTAGTTCCCCAACCAGGGATCGAACCCGGGCCCCCTGCATTGGCAGTGTGGAGTCTTACCCACTGGACCACCAGGGAAGTCCCCAAAAGACATTTCTTAGGAGACCAGAGACCTTCACAGTCAGAAGAGGGAGGTCTCCTGGTCCCTTGGTCCTCAACTCTTCAACCGGGCATTCATGCTTCACACATCCTTGAGGACAAGGCAGATACATAAATATGAGCATGGGGTCATCTTAAGGGCTGCTAAAGAATCTCCTCCTGGCCACAAATGTCGCTAATCCAGGGGATATTGTTAGATGCCTGAAATTTCACCATTAGAGACTCATGCCTCCCTGCACCATTCCTTGGGGGAGCAGGTGTACTCCCAGGACTTCAAACATTGTTTACCAAACATTTCCTGAGCATGTGCTCTGTGCCCGGCACACATGGCACCTCGTGATCAACGCTACGCTTGACACCTATCAAAGGCCATCTCTCCATCTCTGGCTCCTCTCCATGCTTCAGACCCACATTCCCATCTGTCTACTAGAAATCTCATCCTTAATAGCCCGCAAGCACCTGAAACTCAGCATATCCCAAAGTGAATTTATCAGCCTCCTCTCTAAACCTGCCCCTCCCTCCTCTGCTTCTCCAACTCCAGGCCTGGCCTCTTCATCCTCTGGAGGCCTTAACACCAGAAGCCTCAGCGTTCACCGCTGCAGGGAGTCCAGCTCCCTCACCACCTGCAATTCACCAGTTACAGCTTATAAGTTCAGCTTCCTTCCTCATCACCCCCGCCCCACCACAGGGTGTGGTGAGAGAGGCACATTTAAGGAGGCACTGTCAGATTCTTGCTAATGACAAACACTGAAAGTGAGAGCGCCCTTAAATCTGGCTCCCTAGGAGCCCCACCCTCTAAATTATATCAGCTCAGTTCATTTTTCACTGTGCTAAAGCAGTAGCCAATTACCTGGCCGCCCTGCCTCCCTTCTTTCCCCCTCCAATGATCCTCTTCCCTGTGACCAGATTAATTTTCCCAAGTCCCAGCTTCAATCAAATCACATCCTCCAGAACCTTTCAAGACTCATCATCACCTACTGAATAAAGTATCAAGACTTACATTCAACACAGGACAGGTCTGCCACCATGCAACCAACTTCTGTTTGAATCTCTGCAGCCAAAGGCTTCCAGCTCAGAGCTGACAACTGATTGGGCCACAAATGAGCACCTGACACAAGAGCAGCTCATCCACAGGCCACCTAATAGCCTATCACATGGCTTGACACAAAAAGCTCTACAAAGAGATTATGGTTATCAGCTGAGCCAATCAAATTTCTTCTCTCAGGAGTTTGGAACAGATGGGAAAAAGAGAGAGAGAGAGAGAAAACTGCCTAATTGATAGCAAAGCAGAAAAAGCAGGCACAAGGAACTGAACCTGAATCATGGTTTGTTTGGGTTTTTTAATAAATTTATTTATTTTATTTATTTTTGTCTGCATAGGGTCTTCATTGCTGTGCACGGGCTTTCTCTAGTTGCAGCGAGCGGAGGCTGTTCTTTGTTGCGGTACACAGGCTTCTCATTGCAGCTTCTCTTGTTGCAGAGCACGGGCTCTAGGCACTCCGGCTTCAGTAGTTGTGGCACGTGGGCTCAGTAGTTGTGGCTCATGGGCTCAGTAGTTATGGCACACGGGCTTAGTTGCTCCGTGGAGTGTGGAATCTTCCCAGACCAGGGCTCAAACCCATGCCCCCTCCATTGGCAGGCGGATTCTTAACCACTGTGCCACCAGGGAAGCCCCTGAATCATGTTAATAGAGTTAATGAACTCCCTCCAGCTGTGGAGGTCCTGGAGCCATATTAAATCCAGTTCACCTGTTTCCCAGCCCTATGGCAACTCCTGTTGGATTTCTAAAAGAGGGCCCTTATTATGCCATTAGGGTCTTGTGTGAGGGGCAGGAGAGGGAGTATAGGGGGAGGCCTGCCTTTCCTGACCTCACTGTCTGGCCCAGCCTGGCCTGGCACTGGGTCCCCATCCAGCTGGTGGGAAGGCTGGATCCCACCAGCTCGGGGCAGGAGCCAGCTGTCTAGCAAGAAATGTAAAACCCAGCCCCTGCTACACAGCCCTGAGCTTGGCTATGACACTCCCAGACCCATGGGAAAAGGGACATCTGATGCTTCTGTGCAGTTCCAAAAAGCTGGAGACATCTCACACCCACAAATAATAATCATGATTTTCTGTAATTATTATTTGTGTATTTTGCATAATTGTCATAATTATTATCATCAGCTCATCAGCCTCCCATCCCAGCATGCTCTCCTCCTGTCCTCAGCCCTGAAATCTGATCACATGGGGCACACTTGCCTGCTCTGACTTCCTCGTGAGAGCTGGTTCATAAGGATTCCTCCAGGAGATAGTATGGGACACACCTGAGGGTTCTTCTGCCTTGCTTATCCTTCCAGAATACGTCTGGGCCTCAGTGCTGCCTCTGTGCAGGGCCCGTGCTCAGTGCTGGGGCAGAAGACAAAGGGAAATGAGAGAAGCTTGCTCACCCACTCCTTCTGGTAAGAGGAATAAGGCCTCCTTGCTCCCCTGCAACCAGTGGTGAGCTGGAGCCGGCTGGTCCCAGCTCAGGAATTCAGACTATCTGCATCCCATCCCAGCTCCGATGTCTGTCATCCCCTGGGTGGCTTGAAACCAATCATGCTGGAAGTATTTACATCACAGAAATGTGCAAAAGGGCTTTTTTTCCAGAGAGCTAGTTATTAAACATGCATCAGCCTACCCTCAAACCCACCCTCCACATCACAGACAGGATGTTCTCTAAGGCCGAAATATAACAGTGTCACACCCTCCTCCAACGGCTCCATGTTACCCACAGGTAAGGTCCAAACCCTTCAATGTAAGGCCTCCAGAGCCCTGTGTGACCCAGTCCAGTCCACCGCTCTGGCTTCCACCCTCTCCATCTCCCCATGGCCTTCCAGATGTCTCTGTGCCCCGGAGAGGTCATCTCCAGACCCCACGCTCTCTGGCCTCCAGTCTCCGGCACACGCCATTCCCGCCTGAACCACCCTTCCTCCCTCAGTCTTGGCTTCAAGGCGGCATCTTTCTGGGAAGCCTTCACTGATTCTTGCTTGATGCCCCCCCGTACCCCACTCTCATGGCAGCACATATTTTCATCATGTGTCTACCAGCAAGTGGCCCCACTAAACTATTGACCGGAGTCAAGTCTAATTTGTTCATTCTTTTACCTTCAGCATCTGACACAGAGTCCAGCCATGTTGAACTCAATAGACTCAAGCTGAATTGAATCCAATGGAATCAACACCACAGCCTGAGACAGGCTGAGGTCAGAGCCCTCACAGGACACAAGTAGAGTGCTCTGGCTGGTCAGAGAGAGCAGGATGCTTCTGATGGATAAGTCAGACAGGTGTCCTGGACATGTCCCGAAGGAGCAATGCCAGGCCACACATTAGCAGCAGAGCAGCATCCTTGCCTTCTTTTCAGTGGCACTCCCTGCATCAGTGCTCCAGTCCCTGTTACTCTGCCTGTCATTAGGGAAGCCTCAGTAATGCCTCCTTGGTTCCCTATCTGCTCCTGCTTGGCCTACAGCTTCACACTACTTTGAGTACAGGAAGCCCCACATACACACACACACACACACACACACACACACACACACACACACCCCTCCAACTTGGCCCCAAAACCGGCTGAGACTGAATTTCCCAGATCCCCAGAGGAAAAAATGGGAGCTCAAGGTGAGTTAATAAAGTCAGTATGAAAGGTGGGAAATATGCTGTTTCTTGCATACTTAAGTATGCAGACTGATTCCTATATCATAGCTCACATTTACTGAGAACTGTCAGGGTGCAGAGGTCCATTAAATAATAGAAAAAAAAAAACCTAAGTGTTTTAACGTGCTAGGTGAAGGTCCATACACCAGTGAAGATAGTCAGTCACCAAGCGGTATGCTGAAGGGGAAAATTCCGGGTTTTCTTTGCCAGAAAAAGGGGAGACAGCTGGTGGTGGTTCTGTTACTGAAGGATGAAAACTTACTCTCCTCTGAAGACCTGCTCACAGGTCCAAAAAAATCTCCAGTTTGGTCCAGTAAGGAGCTGGCATGTATCATGTGGTGACAACAGCCTTCAGGTTTCTTTTTCTTTTTCTTTTTTAATTGAAGCATAGTTAATTTACCATGTTTTGTTAATTCCTACTGTACAGCAAAGTGATTCAGTTATACATATACACATTCTTTTTCATATTCTTTTCCAATATGGTTTATCCCAGGATACTGAATATAGTTCCCTGTGCTATACAGTAGGACCTTGCTGTTTATCCATCCTATATATAATAGTTTGCATCTGCTAATCCCAAACTCCCAGTCCTTCCCTCCCCCACGCCCCCTCGCCTTTGGCAACCACACGTCTGTTCTCTATGTCTGTGAGTCTGTTTCTGTTTTGTAGATAAGTTCATTTGTGCCACGTTTTAGATTTCACATATAAGTGATATCATAATAATGGGAGATACTATTCTTTTTTTTTTTTTTTTTTT
>NW_006780610.1:4042283-4050387 GCF_000442215.2 Lipotes vexillifer | reverse complement strand
CTTCCCGGACCGGGGCACGAACCCGTGTCCCCTGCATCGGCAGGCGGACTCCCAACCACTGCGCCACCAGGGAAGCCCAGAGAGATACTATTCTTGTCTCTACTTTACAGATGAGGCACAATGACTCACTTGCCATCCTACCAACGCTGCTGCACCCCAGGGTCTGAGTATCCTCAGTGTAGTGCCAAGGCTCTGGGGAAATACAGCACTGTTGTATTTCAGCCTTAAGAGGACATCCACTCTCATTGTGGCTGTCACTCAACAATGACTTCTATGGAGACACCACTGTCCTGGCCCTCAGGACTCCTTCACCTCCCCTACCAGCACCCTTGGCCAGGCTGGGAACCACACAGTGCCTGGGGGCCCCACCTTCCCCAAGGTCCTTCCAGGAAACACACACGAGTCTCCTCCACCCAGGCAACCCCAGACTTGCCTCACTCCCAGTAAAGATTCCCCCTTTTTAGTCGGGAGGAATTCCTCGCTCCCATTTTAATTTTCTTTCCCCTCTCCCACCCAGACACCCTGCTTAATCCCGTAGAGAGGCTCCAGCTTCAGGGAAACAAAACCCCAACAGAGAAGTGTCTTCCAGATGTCTCTTCCTTGCAAGTCTCAAAACACAAACCTCCCTAGAGGCAAGGAAGCTCAAGCCAGCTGCCTGCCTAAATGGAGGAAAGAGAGAGAAAACATCACTCTCTCTGATTGTCACCCCCACTAGGGTATGGGTGGGCACTGGAGCCCTGCTCAGGGTGAGTCCCCCAGAAGTTGGAGTCTGGCCCAGGAGTATCCCTCAGGCAGCCCCAAAGGAAGCCACTGTTCGGTGGGGATACACAGCCCAGCTGACCATTACAATGCAGAGCAGGGAGCCTTAATGGAGGTTGTGAGTGAGCAGCCAGCAATTCTGTATGGAAAGGGCAGAGAAGGCTTCCAAGGGTCTTGGCTAGGCTGGGTACAGAGGAGGAGGCACCGGCCCGGAGGGGTAAGAGGCCTAGCAGAGGGAAGAGCTCGAGGCTTGACCTCACACTGGTGTCCAAGAAAATGGTGCCATAGTGAGCCTGGGGGGAGGGGTGGGTAGAGAGGCAGATGAGGGTCAGTTGTCAGCGGCCTGCGGCTTGGGGCTTGGCCTTCACATTATAGGCATTGAGGGGTCACTGAAGGGTTTGAAGTAAGGAGGGATATGCCCAGATTTGAGTTTTGGAGAAACATTTTGGCTGCAGCGTGGGAAATGAATGGCGGGGATGGTGGGGGTGGGGGAGGGATGTGGGCAGAGAGGCAGGGATGTCAGATGAGAAGCTACTGCAGTAGCTCAGATGGTGGAGGCCCAAACAGGGGCCTGGGGGGTGGGGGGGGGAAGAAGACCCCACACAGGCAGGCTCGGGCCAGGGCAGAGTTTCAATGCCAACTCCCACCAGCCATCCCTCTTACCTAAAGGACTATTTCCTTCAGGCCCACCGACAGGACCCTATTGGCCGCCCAAGAGCAGTATGGTTGGGACAGCAACAGGATGGAACCTGAGGCTGGGGAGGTGCCTTGGGGAGGCCTGCCCAAGTTTGGGCCAGCTCCAAAGCTAGGCTGGAGGGCTGAGACTTTGAACCTGTCTCCAAGAACCCCATTCACAGAATTGCATACTCACATTATACACTACACAGCCCCACACACCCAGGCACACCCCTTTCACCCAATCCAGAGGAAGGCACACACAACAAACACTCATAACTATACCCTGAGCAAACCATAATTCAAAAAGAGTCATGTACCAAAATGTTCATTGCAGCTCTATTTACAATAGCCAGGACATGGAAGCAACCTAAGTGCCCATCGACAGATGAATGGATAAAGAAGATGTGGCACATATATACAATGGAATATTACTCAGCCATAAAAAGAAACGAAATTGAGCTATTTGTAATGAGGTGGATAGACCTAGAGTCTGTCATACAGAGTGAAGTAAGTCAGAAAGAGAAAGACAAATACCGTATGCTAACACATATATATGGAATTTAAGAAAAAAAAATGTCATGAAGAACCTAGGGGTAAGACGGGAATAAAGACACAGACCTACTAGAGAATGGACGTGAGGATATGGGGAGGGGGAAGGGTGAGCTGTGACAAAGTGGGAGAGAGGCATGGACATATATACACTGCCAAACGTAAAATAGATAGCTAGTGGGAAGCAACCGCATAGCACAGGGAGATCAGCTCGGTGTTTTGTGACCACCTAGAGGGGCGGGGTAGGGAGGGTGGGAGAGAGACGCAAGAGGGAAGAGATATGGGGATATACGTATATGTATAACTGATTCACTTTGTTATAAAGCAGAAACTAACACACCGTTGTACAGCAATTATACTCCAATAAAGATGTTAAAAAAATAAAAACACTCATAACGCCTGCGTCACCCTCACCATCCCTCCTCCCACACGTGACAACCACCCACACAAACCCATCTTCGCTACATGCAGACATCATATGTTCAGTTCATTACACACCCCACCCAGACCCACACGTCACACGCCAGCCACACAAAACACAGTGGACACTTCATGCATACAAACATCAGATAGACCACTAACACACACACATCCAGTCCACACCACCCACCCAGAGCTGAGTGAGGCCAAGCCGGCACTGAAGTCCCATCCAGCCTCGACCCTCAAAGCTGTGCGTCCACAGGACTGAGGTGGCCTGAAAGAGGTACCCTTTTCTAATTCACTACGAGGCAGTATTTATTCAGGTTAAACATGGCCTTGCAGAGCTGGCTGAAATTCTCAAACCAAATAATGCCTGATAGAGTCCCGTCTATGGGAACAAACTTCGTAACCACACCTATGTAAGTAATCTCCATCCTCAGAGTGAGAGATAATGCACCTCTGATTATAAATGACAGAAAAACTCTGATATCAAAAGCAACTCTAAGTATATTAAGATGTCTGCGATGCTCGGTGCAGGCGATAAATCTTGTTTTTACTATAAGCAGGTCACCGTTTTTACTAACAGAATATCACTTTTACCCCCTCCACTAAATAAATGTTGAACAAATACGTAAAGAATATTATATAAAGTGTGTCAATTTAATCAGCAGCCTGGGAGCCCTCGGGACCCCATCTGGCCCTGAGGAGCTCCTTCCCACCTACGGCCTTTCCAAGATGCTGGCAGGGAGGGGCAGTGGGCCTGGCACATGCCACGTGGGCTCTGAGCAGCTTCTCCCAGTGAGGTTGGCTGCCCACCTGGAGGCCGACTAAAGACACTGCCTGGAGGGGCTGTGGGTTTTCTAAACGCACACTTGACTCTGTCCACACAGAACTCGCTTGTCTGTGGTCTTTGGGGAGGCTGCACAATCAGATGGGAAGGAGAGAAAGAAAGAGGAAAAATACCTTCAAAAGCAGAGCCTCAAATCCATCATCAGTTCCCAAGGACCCAAGACCACGAGGCAGCCCTAAGACAGCCTCACATGAGACACCAGGATGCAGAGACAAATGCGTATGTGCAAAGACACGCGTATACTCAGAGAGACACCTGCAGACAGAGAGAAAGCTCACAGAGACGAGCAGGGAGCCACACTCGTCTGTACTGACACATACATGTAGCACAAAGGCAAGAGAATGCATGTCCATGCAGGCAGAACAGGCCCAGGGGTACCTACACCTGCCCAGAAGAGAGACATCTCCTCACGTGCAGGTACCCACCACCTTCACACAGAAGGTGCCTGCGCACACACAGGGATGCTTACACATGTTCGTGGACACACATGCTACAGCCCGCTCTGAATGCCTCACCCTGGGGCAGGTGGGAACAGGACCTCTTGTAGTGCGCCCTGCTCACCACCTTCTCTCAGCCTCGAGATGGCAGGAGCCAACTCCTGTGACATCGGGGTCACACATCGTGTAACTCCTTTACATAGTGCCATGTATATGATGCAGATCTACCCCCAGGAGGGCGAAGACGGCCCTGACGTTTGTCCGTTCGCTCTCAAACCCCTGCAACCAGCTACTTCAGGGTGCATTAGGACCATCAGGGGAGATTTTTTCATTGCTGGCCCTGGGCCCCGGCCCCGGAGACTCTGGCTCAATTGATCTGGGGAGGGCACCAGGCAATGGGTATGTTTTTAACACTGCCCAGGTGATTCTAGTGTGCTTCCAGGGTTGAAATTACTGGAGCATCTGATCCGGCCTCTGGGATCCTACCGGCATCCTCGTCATCCGGCAGGACTGCCCTGAGGGTGTGAAGGTTTCCCTACCCCTGCCCTTCAGCTCACCTAGGAAGGCCTTGATACCCTGCGTCTGACCCCCGCCCTCCCAGAGACCCTTTCCGAAGTGCCAGTGGTGCAGAGCTGAGCTGCGGTGGCCAGAGCCGTGGTGGCCAGACGCACTCATCCACGCACTGCGGCTGCCCCCTGCTGGACAGAGCAGGCCGAGCCCAGTTGTCTCTGTGACCTGCTTCTCCCCACCAGGGCTGATCCAGGCTGAGATATGGGGGCAGCCAGGAGCGCACAGTCCTGAAAAGAAGTCCCCAGATCCTCAGCTCTGCGCCCTCCTGCTAAGGCCCAGCCCCGTCTCTGGTCCCAGCCATCTTGGGCCTGGGTGATCACAGAGGTCCTATCCTAGGTTCATCCACTAGTGGTAGCCAGAAATGCACATGACCTGGGCCAGCCAGGGTGGCTGGGGCTACAGAAATGAATGAGAGAGGGGACCAAGTGAGTAGGCGTCCCATCCATCCTCCAACCATTGACCCAGCCACCTCCTTCAAGCTGACTGTGTCTTTGTCTACTCCACATACACCCCTCACCAGTCCTCCCACTGCCTTTAGGATAAAGCCCAGGCTCCTGAACACAGCTGACCCGGCCCCTCACAGGCAGCTCCTGATGCCCAGTCTCCATAGAAAGGCTTCCACCCTAGGGCCACCTGGAAAACTCTTCCTCACACTTCCATGTAATGCTTCTGCCACCTCTTCCAGGAAGCCTTCCCTGACCTCCTCGCTCCACCACTCCCCACTCCCATTAGATGCTTCCTCCTCTTTTTTCTGAACATTATATTACCTGCCTTTTATAATAATCTGTTTACATGTCTGCCTCCCCCTACCAGACTGGGGGTCCCCAAGAGCAGGGACCAGGGGCTTGGGGTCAATAAAATTTGTAGAATGAATGAAGCTTTCTCCAACCTGCCCAGTCCATAGCGAGCTCTCCCCAGTCTAGCTCCACCACACAGATGGGCTGAGCCCCTCACTCAGAGGCACAATCCCTAGGACAAGGAAGAAAAGAAAAATAACACAAACACAAACAAAATACTAAGTGCCAGATGTATATTCAGTTCCAAGTGCTTACAGATATTAATTCATTTAACCCTCACAACATTATCCCCATTTTATAGATGGGAAAACTAAGACACAGAGAGGTTAAGTAACTTGCCCAAACAAACAGCTGGGCCGTCCAGAGCTGGGATTTCCAGAAGCCACACTGTTCACCACACTCCCTCTCAAGGGAAGAGAAGGTAGGTGGAGAAGTCGTGTCCACTCTGGCCCAGGCCTGCCCAGTGGACCTCCTGTGAGATGCTGGGGGAAGGGGTCTTCCCAGGAGAGGCCAAGCCCAGATTCCCTCTCCAGCCGGCAGTTCTAGGGCTGCGGTTTCTTTCACTTTCTTCTTAATTTTTCTGACAAGCACAGATGTCACTGCAGCTGACAACCAGCCTGTTGGTGTGAGCGGGAAGGCAGACCCAGCCTCTCATTTGTCTGGTAAGAAAACAAAACTGGACAAGAAGGAAACTGAGCTTTGGGACACCTGAGGCTCAGGCGTGGTGGCAGGAACAAGAGGGCCCCCAACAGGTGGGGAAGGTGTACAGGGATGAGATGGGAGTTCTGAGATGCCAGCAGACCCTCGGGGCCAGCCCCTGCTTCGAATTCTTCCTTCCTTCCTCCCTCCTTTCCTCCCGTCCTTCCATCCAGACTTGGCGAACAACTACCATGCGCTGGGCCTCTGCTGGCTGCTGGGAACACAAGGAGCAAGTGATCACTATCTTCTTAAGGGGAACCGGCAGGGACAGACCACCAAGTCCTGGCATGGGAAGTGCTTTGATGAGGCAAGGCTCTGAGGCCCAGCTGCTGGGGTTCCTATCAGCCTCCCACTTCCCAACAGTGTGAATTGCACAGGGCCCTTAAATTCCACATCTGTAAAATGGGATGCTAAAGGCACGAGCTTTGTTGGGTGCCACAAGGATTAAACAAGTTCACGCATGCAACTCATCTTGAACAGTGCCTAGCCCCCAGCAAGCCCTTTCCCCTGACACATCTAGCACCCCTCGCCAGACCCCAGGAGCCTCTATGCTCCTCTGTTGTTCCTCACACCCCCTCACAAACCAGAAGTGCCCCCCAGAACCCAAACCACTATCCCTCCTGTTACAAGGCCCTTTTTACCATCCACAGCAGATATTTGCATGCACCACGCATAATGTGCTCCCCTGTGAACTCACAGATTCTCTGCCTAAGCCCACTAGAGGAGGGTCCTGGTGATTCTGAGACCCTGGTCTTGGAAGAGGGTGAGAGTTCTGCTTAGGCTGAAACGGCTCCCTGCCCCAAACCAGGTATGTCCACCTCACCAGTGGCTCAGGCCTGGGGTGGTGAGTGGCACCCCTGGCTGCAGAAAGCTGGCTTCTCATGTGGACAGTTCTTCCTGACAGCTGGCCTCAGGCTCTCTAGCTGCAGTGCCAAGGGTCATGTTCTGGCAGAAGGGCTGCTGGGGAGATCTGTAGAATACATTCTCGCTGACTCAGCCCCAGCCCTGCAGCTCAGAGTCCCAGGGAGCAAAGTAACAAGTCCGAGGATTTGGGGCACATCTCTGGCCTTAGCAGGTCCCTCAAAGGTACAACACATCGGTGAATCTGGTGTGGTGAGTGTGTCTGGTGTTGCTCTTTGTCAGAGTGTTTCTGTGTGTGCATGACCCTGTGTGTGTGTGTGTGTGTGTGTGTGTGTGTGTGTGTGTGTGTGTGAATCTGTACATATCTGGGGGGCGGGGGCAGTAACTGTGTGTTTGTATCTCTGTGCTGTGTATCGGAGTTCACGTGTCTGTGCAAAACTGCCTCCAGGTACCTGCATGAGTTCGTCTGTGTGTCCCTGGACATTGTCCTGGGCTAATCCCTTTGTTATTGTCACCAATACCAGCACTGCTCTCATCCACTGATGCTCTGTGCTCTGTGCTTTACCGACATGTTTTTCTATATTCCTCATAGTAAAAGCTTCCTGACTTCCACCCTTTCCCAAGTCACATGCACGGGGATCCCAAAGGCTAGGTCAAGCCCAAATTCCATGGTGTGATCTTTGAGGCCTCTCACAATCTAACCCAAAGCGATTTCTGTAGCTGTATCTCCCTCCCTCCCCTCTTCTCAGCCTGGAACCCTCCCTCCCCTCACATCCAGGAAACTACTACTCACCTTGCAAGACCCAGAAAACATTGCTTCCTCTTGGAAGTCCTTCCTGATGGCCCTGCCACCTCCTCCAGGAAGCCTTCCCTGACTTTCCAAGAGTCGGCACCTTTAGCCTGCGTGCCGTTCCTCTGATTCCCCCTGGATGGTCATTACTTCTTACATGTCCAACTCTCCATCTGACCAGGAGCCTGATTCCCCACTGAATCTCCAGCCTGGCACACAGTAGGTGGCTCAGGAAATGTTGGCAGAGCGTGTGATGCTTGGCTGGCTAGGGGTAAGGGAAGCAGGCTGGTGGCCCAGCTTCAACTCCCTGAGGCTTGGCCAGCTTCGCTCAAGGATGCAGCTCTGCTCTCTCCCCTGAGAGGAGACGATCTGTGAAGGTCAAGGTGTTTGGTCCAAAGCAGGCTGTGTGAAGCTGCCCATATGGGCTCGCCATAGGAAAGAGCCCAGGGCAGCACAACTCTCTGCCTTCCCCAGAACAGCTGCGCCCCCAGACCCAAGGCCAATCCCTGAGACCAGCTGAGGCCATCGTCCACCCCACCCCCAATCCAGCAGTCAATGCATCAGAATCAAAGAGGCCTCCCTCCCAAGGGGGTGGTGCAGAGGGAGGAGGAGCGAAGGGAGGTGGGCCAAAGAGGGAATAAAAGGCCAAAGGCGTAGGAGGGAAGGGAGGGAAAGGGGGGAGGGAAGAGAAAGG
>NW_006780610.1:4026261-4041814 GCF_000442215.2 Lipotes vexillifer | reverse complement strand
AAAGAGGGGAGGGAAGAGAAAGGGGGGCTGACCATTTGCTTCTCTTTGTCTTTGCAGGCTGATGCTTCTCCCTCTTGACAATTGCACGGCCCCCAGCCCCTCCTAATTACCATGATTAACACTGAGCAAGCTGCCATATTTTATGACTCTCCAAAACAAAAAAATAATTAAAGCAATTACTGTCATTAACATGCTGCCCTCTTCACCACCTTCTCTGAGAGTGGGCAGGAACAGGCCCCAGGGAGTCAGGATTGGGTGCCTTCCCCTCTCCATTTTGTACCCTACCACCACCACCACCACCTGCCCCCTCCAGAAGCACCAGCCTAGACAGCTCCAGCTGCCAGCAAGCCTGGGAGGCCTCAAGGAAGGGCCTCAGTGGAACCCCCGCAGGATCCGTGGACATCCGGAAAAGCCAGAGCCTGGCCTCTGGGAAACCACAGAGAGGGTTTCACCCCAGGCGGGGAGCCCACCAGGCCCAGTCACCCCAAGACCTGGCCTTGTCCCTCTGCAACTCCTCAGTGCCAGGCCCCCCAGCCCCACAGGCAGGACTCCCACAAGCCCTGTTCTCTCTGGCTCCCCAGTCTCCCAACACAGCCCAGCCCAATGCTCCACCACTCCCCAGCTGAGTGACCTGGTCATCCAAACCTTGGAGGTTTCTATTTCCTTGTCTGTAAAATGGGCTGTCTTAGTCAGCTTGGGCTGCTATAACAAAATACCACAGACTAGGTGAATTAAACAACAGACATTTATTTCTCATAGTCCTGGAGGCTGCAAGTCCAAGATCAAGGTGCCAACAGATTCAATTCCCGGTGAGAGCCCTCTTCCTGGCTTGCCAACGGCTGCCTTCTCACTGTGTGGTCACATGGCTTTCCTTGGTTCATGATCAAGGGGTTGGAGGGGAAAGAGAAAGGAAGCAAACTCTCTTATGTCTCTTCCTGTAAGGGCACAAATCCTATCATGGGGGCCCACCCTTATGTCCTCAGCTAAACCTAATTACCTCCCAAAGGCCCCATTCCAAATACCACCACATTGGGGTTTAGAGCTGCAACGTATGAATTTGGGGTGGGGAAGACACAATTCATAGCATGAGCTTTGAAATGTCTGTGGAACAATCCCTTCCTCGTGAATGCCTTTGAAGACTGAGTGAAACAATCAACAGGAAGCACCTTGAGCCAAGCCCAGCACATAGTAGGTCCTCAATCACCAGTGGTTGTCTTCAGTGCTGCCCTGAAGCAGAGGATGACTGGGGTAGAGCAGGAGGATTTGCTGAGGAGGCTGAGGAGAGGGCCAGGCTCCAGGCTGTGATGATTTTGTAAACCATGATGCCTGTGACCCGGGATCATTGCCACGGCCTCCTAACTGGTCTGCCTGCTTCTGTCCCTACCCTTTATCCTTCAATTCATTCTCAACACATAAGCCACAGTGAAACTTTTAAAACGTTAAGTCAGAGAACACAGAGGAGTGAAAATGCTCTGTGTGATCCTATAAGGATGGATACACGTCATTATACATTTGTCCAAACCCATAGAATATGCAACATCAAGAGTGAACCTGGGGGCTTCCCTGGTGGCGCAGTGGTTAAGAATCCGCCTGCCAATGCAGGGGACATGGGTTCATGCCCCGGTCCGGGAGCAGGGGACACGGGTTCGTGCCCTGGTCCGGGAAGATCCCACAGGCCACGGAGCGGCTGGGCCTGTGAGCCATGGCTGCTGAGGCTGCCGACGCAGGAGACGCGGGTTCGTGCCCCGGTCCGGGAAGATCCCACACGCCACGGGGGGGCTGGGCCCGTGAGCCATGGCCGCTGAGCCTGCGCGTCTGGAGCCTGTGCTCCGCAATGGGAGAGGCCACAGAAGTGAGAGGCTCCCCGCGCCCCAAAAAAAAAAAAAAAAAAAAAAAAGAGAGTGAACCCGGATTTCCCTGGTGGCGCAGTGGTTAAGAATCTGCCTGCCAATGCAAGGGACACGGGTTCGATTCCTGGTCCGGGAAGATCTCCGTGCCGTGGAGCAACTAAGCCCGTGAGCCACAACATATGAAACCGCACTCTGGAACCCTCGAGACACAACTACTGAGCCCACGCACCGCAACTACTGAAGCCCACGCGCCTAGAGCCCGTGCTCCGCAGCGAAAGAAGCCACCGCAATGTGAAGCCCACGCACCACAATGAAGAGTAGCCCCTGCTCGCTGCAACTAGAGAAAACCTGCACACAGCAACGAAGACCCAACGCAGCCAAAAATAAATAAATAAATGATTTTTTTTAAAAAAAGAGTGAACCTTAATGTAAACTATGGTCTCTGGGTGATAATAGCATGTCACTGTAGGCTCATCGATTGTAACAAATGTCCCACTCTTTTGGGGGACGTTGATAATAGGGGACGTCTGCCTGTGTGGGCGCCGGAAATATATGAGAAATCTCTGTACCTTCCTCTCAATTTTGCTGTGAACCTAAAACTGCTCCAAAAAATAAAGTCTTTAAATTGCAAAAGTAATAAATACTTAAGTTGAAAAAAAAACAAACCACAAGTCAGATCAAGTCACTTCTCTGCTCAGAATCCTGCAGTGGATCCCCATCTCACTCAGGGTAAAAAACAAAGTCCTTATGATGGTCCCTAAAGGCTTTGCTCTCCTGCTCCCATCCCCCTCACTCACTCTGACTTCAAACGTATTCCAAATACTCCTGCCATAGGACTGGCCCATCTACCTGGAACTCTTCCTCCAGGGACAGCTCACCTCCTTCAAGACTTGATTCAAGGTCTTCCCAGTGATGCAGCTCTCACTCAACTCCCCACCACACACTCCCAATGCCCTTATCCTGTTTTAGTCTTTCATCTTCCCATGGTGCTTAACACCTTTTAACATGCTTTGTAATTTACTGTTTACTGCAGTCATTGTTTATTGTCTAGCCCCAGAAGGGCAGGGATCATTGTCTATTTTGTTCTGATGTTTTCCAAGGAACTAGCTCAATGCCTGGCACATAGTAGGCACTCAGTAAATATTTGTCTAATTTAATAGAGGAACTGCAATCTTAGCCAAGGCCTGTTGTTTCCTCTGGTAGATCTAGTGGCGCCCATGGAGGGATCTGAAACAACAGAGACATCAGTGTAGCAACAGGCAAGCGATGTCCTTCAGACTGTGCAGGACAAGTCTTCAACAGCGACACCATGTGGCAGGAACAAGCAACAGAAGCAAGGGCCCTTCTTGTTTCTTCCAGGAAAGGTCCTTGAAGCAGAAATGGCCTCATTTTGACTGCATCAGCCACAGAGATTCCTGGGCAATTGAAACTCAGGGAGAGAATCTCAATCAGACTTTCTTCTAATATCCAGTGACACTCAGCAATTATTTAAAAACTAAAAGTTTTCACTGCACATCTATTAGGATGGCTATTATTTAAATCAACAACAAAATAAGTGTTGGCAAGCAGGTGGAGAAATTGAAACCCTTGTGCATTGCTGGTGGAAAGGTAAAATGGTGCAGCTACTGTGGAAAACAGTGCAGTAGTTCCTCAAAAAGTTAAGCATAGAATTATGATATGATCCAGCAATCCCTTCTCTAGGAATGTACCCCAAAGAATTGAAAGCAGGGATTTAAACAGATATTTGTGCACCCACGTGCACAGCAGCATTATTCACAATAGCCAAAAGGTAGAAATAACCCAAGTGTCCACCGATGGATGAAAGAATAAGCAAAATATAGTATATACATACAATGAAATATTAATAAGCCTTAAAAAGGAATGAAGAGCACAGAGCCGTTTGGTCGTTAGTCGGGGGAGTTTCTTCCATTAGCTCGGCAGCTGCGGCTCTTTACTGGGCAGCAGGAACTGCGCAGCGGTCGGAGAAGCGGTGTAAGACTTCGGCATTGGGTGAAAGAAAATGGCCCGAACCAAGCATCTGCCCGTAAAGTCCACGGGTGGCAAAGCGCCCCGCAAACAGCTGGCCACTAAAGCGGCCGAGAAAACGCCCCCTCTACCGGCGGGATGAAAAAAACCTCATCGCTACAGGGCCGGGACCATTGCTCTTGGAGAAATCCGTCGTTACCAGAAATCCACCAAGCTTCTGATCAGGAAGCTGCCTTTCCGGAGGTTGGTGAGGGAGATCGCCCAGGATTTCAAAACCGACTTGAGGTTCCAGAGTGCCGTCATTGGTGCGCTTCAGCAGGCTAGTGAAGCGTACCTGGTGGGTTTATTTGAAGATACTAATCTGTGTGCCATCCACACAAAGAGAGTCACCATCATGCCCAGAGACATCCAGTTGGCTCACCGGCTACGGGGAGAGAGAGCTTAAGTGAAGGAAGTTTTTATGGTGTTTTGTAGTAAATTCTGTAAAATACTTTGGTTTACTTTGTGATTTCTTCTGTAAGAAATTGTTTATAATATGCTGCATTTGTACTTAAGTCATTCCATCTTTCACTCAGGATGAATGCAAAAAGTGACTGACTGTTCACAGACCTCAGTGATGTGAGCACGTTGCTCAGGAGTGACAAGTTGCTAATATGCAGAAGGGATGGTTTCTTGCTTCTCATGATGCACGTTTCTGTATGTTAATGACTTGTTGGGTAGCTGTTAAGGTACTAAAATTGATAACTGTGTACAGAGTCCTTTTGCAATAAAACTGGTTATCACTTGATCCAAGTGTTTAACGATTGGGGCTGTTAAGTCTGACCATACATCACTGTGATAGAATGTGGGCTTTTTCAAGGGTGAAGATACAAGTCTTAACCACAGTGTAACTTACAGTTTCCTTAAAAAAAAAAAGAAAAGTAAACCTGGCAGCTATAGAATACACTATGTACATTTATAATAGCTATTTTATATATTGTAGTGTCAACATTTTTAAATTAAATGTTTTACATTCACATGTGGTGGGGAGTCTTGTCATTAAGGTGTGTGTGATATGGAGTCTGGTTTGTTTTCTCCTAATTAGACTGCACTTGTTTTTCATACATAGTAAAATGCTTTGCACTTTATACCTTGCATAAGTCCTCATTCTACCACACGTTAACTAATCCTCTAGCTGATAATGCAGACATTAACGGGGGGGTTTTACTTATAAGGGCTCTAGAATATAATACAAGTTATTCACACCAGCATCATCTATTACTAATATAGTAGTTAGTGCAGCTTTTCTTTGTGTTGTGGTTGGACTCATAACTAGGTTGAGTTTTTCTCTACCAAGAGGGAACAATACCGAACTTCTTTTCCTTGTGGAGTTTGTATTATAATACCCCTTGGGGTAAACTTGCTGTAGGGGAGGGACACACAGCTTCAGCTCATGGAACCTCTGCCAGTTAAAATGGTGTCATCTGGTATAAGGTCCTGGGAAAAATCACTTCATAGAGGTGGCTTGCCAAGTGGTTTTAAAATTTATCCTTCTATTGAAGTTTTTAGGTCAATTATGTACGTTGACTAAATTTACAAATACACTTGTTTATCCAAACACAAAGGAATGAAGTCCTGATATATTACTACAATAGGGATAAACCTTAAAATTATGCTAAGTGAAAGAAACCAGTCACAAAAAGACAAATACAGTATGGTTCCACTTATATAAGGTATCTAGAGTATTTGAATTGAGAGAGACGGAAAGTAGAATGGTCATCTCCCGGAAGTAGGAGGAGGGGGTAATGGGGATCTGGTGTTTAACAGGTACAGAGTTTCAGTTTGGGATGATGAAAAAGTTCTGGAGATGGAAGGTGGTGATGGCTGTACAACAATGTGGATATACTTAATGCCACTGACCTGTACACTTTAAAAATATTGAAATGGTAATTTTTATGTTATGTAAATATATATGTATATTTTACCACAATAAAAATTTAGTTAAAAAAACAAAGCAGGAAAAAGCCTTCAGAAAATAAAAAGGTTAGTGTAACTCTGAGTCCAAGGAGAGGTACTAAAACATGGCACAGGGGCTTCCCTGGTGGCGCAGTGGTTAAGCATCCGCCTGCCAATGCAGGGGACACGGGTTCGAGCCCTAGTCTGGGAAGATCCCACATGCCGTGGAGCCACTAAGCCTGTGCACCGAAACGATTGAGCCTGCGCTCTAGAGCCCGCGAGCCACAGCTACTGAGCCCACGAGCCGCAACTACTGAAGCCTGTGCGCCTAGAGCCCGTGCTCCGCAACAAGAGAAGCCACCGCAATAAGAAGCCCACGCACCGCAACGAAAAGTAGCCCCCACTCGCTGCAACTAGCCCGCACTCAGCAACGAAGACCCAATGCAGGCAAAAAAAAAAAAACATGGCACAGGGGTGGGTACAACCCATCTTCCCATCCCCACATGGAGCCCACTAAGCCACTGGCACCAACTGACCCTTCTCTTACTTGCCCCACTTCACCTTAGTGAAAGTTGGGCTCACATTTCTTTTCGGGGTCCATCTATAATGACTCTGAGCCCCCAACACTCAAATTCCCATTGCACATTCCTCTAGGAGATTCCTTTCCAATAGTCCTATTCAAAACTTGGAAATCGGCAAAAAGACGGCTGTGAATTCTCTCCCCATCCTGTGACTTGGCCGACAAGCCCACCTAGAGTCAGGTGACTCTCTAGGGCCTGCAGCTTTGTTTGACCTTCTAATTGCTATTGATCAGGGCCCATGCTCTGTAAAGTTAGATGTTCACTTGTAGAAAACTGATAAGGTGCAAATGATTTCCATCCAGAGGAGAAAATAACCCCAAAGGTTAGGGTTTTATTGCTTTATAGGATATTAACCAATTTTGTAACCAATTTAGTCATCATATTCCATCATTGTTTTTCATACGAGTTTCTCATATCCTCCTTTGAATCAGCTTTGCTCAACCCTCACTGAGTTAAATAAAATTTTGATTGTGCTCACTCTCTATTGCCTGAGAATTATGTTCACAATATTTTAAGAATTGTACCTTGGCACCTGGGGAAGCTAGATAGGTGCTCACGTGTTCCACACACAGTCCTGGGGGGCTGCTTGTCACCTCACTGGCTCCTCCTTTTCCTGGCGCCCCTCCCCCTCTTTCTTCTTCCCCTTCTCCTCCTCTTTTTCCCGCTCCCTCTCTCTCCCCCCTCCTCTCTCTCTCTTCCTCTCTCTCTCTCTCTCCACCTGAAAATCCCTATTCCCCTCTGCTCCTAGCCCAGACAATAAAACCAGGTCACATCTAGAGCAAACTACTTAAATGCAGTCAATACAAAACAGAATTGGGGCTTCCCTGGGGGCGCAGTGGTTGAGAGGCCGCCTGCCGATGCAGGGAACACGGGTGCGTGGCCCGGTCCGGGAAGATCCCCCGTGCCGCGGAGCGGCTGGGCCCGTGAGCCATGGCCGCTGAGCCTGCGCGTCCGGAGCCTGTGCTCTGCAGCGGGAGAGGCCACAACAGTGAGAGGCCCACGTACCGCAAAAAAAAATAAAAATAAAAATAAATGTGGGGTCACGGGACAAGGCCTGGACCAGTATCACGCCTGCAAAGGAGGAGATACAGGGAAGAGAGAGTTTAGATGCTGAACCAGCAATGAGGGCAGAAACCAACATGACTCCAGGTCTGCACACCTGAAGCCCCGTGGTCTGCTTGAGTGCCCAGGTATGGTGGGGGCCCATTCTACCTTCTCATGTCCCACAGTGATTGTTTTAGGGATGGACACTTGATCCAGACCTGTGCCAAACAGACCCTGGCATTCCCCATGTACATGACCCAAGTTAGTCCAATCAGACATGAAGCTCAGGAATTCTGTTGGATGGTTGGCTGAAGGGATGCCCCTCTCTCTCCCAGCATTTGGAGGAAGAAGCCTAGGAACTATTGGTACCCAACATGGAGAAACAAGCCTGAGCATCAGGATTAACAAACTCTGAATCAAACCCACCTTGAAGATCATGCTATCTTTGGACTTTCACATCACATAAAAACTACACCTTCCTTTTACTGGGTGAGCCAGTTTGTGCTGGGTCTTCTGGTACTTGCTCTATAAAGAGTCCCAACTGATCTACCAGGAAATTGACAGTATTTTTAATAGCTACTATAATCCTCTCACAGCGTATTCATCTGAAAAGAGGTGTGATGGAGAAAAGTAATTATAATTCTCAGTTTACAAACATTGCCTAAAATGTGAATTCAAGAGAGAAATTAGCAGATATTTTAATTGTCTACTCCATCTCCACATTCTCACACTTAATTTCTCTGCTCTCTAGGTCTATTAATTAACATTTTCATGCTTTCCAGTTTACAATGCAACTTCACACACTGACTCATTTGGTTCCCGTGATAAACAAGAGAGATGGGTGGTAACAGCAAGCCCTCATTTTGTGTAGCACTCAACAGTTTGCAAGGTGCTCTCTCTTAGTTTATTTTGTGTGATACTCATATGCTAGCTCTTGCAAGTTCTCGACTCCAGGAAAACTGATGTAGTTCTCTTGGCCCACAGAAAATTGCTTCACATTTCCGTGTCTTCACCAGCGTCACTCAGTCAATATGGTCCTGCTCCCCGTGCTCACCAGGTGAACTGCTATTTCAGATAAGGCACGTGGTGTCTCTCTCCCCTGGAAGATGGGCAGGTGGTGTGGTCCTCAAGAAGTGTATTGCCTTTGCCAGATTTGTCAAGGTCGGCCAGCTGGTTGTTGGGATAGAATGGGGTCTCTGGCCAACTGTTTTGCAGTTTGGGGTAAACGTCATCCATCACCAAAGGAAAGAGAGCCTCTGCACCAGCCCCCTGGCCATAAGAACCCGCTGCAAACTTGGCCAGATTTACTCTCTTTGTTATATGGAGGGAGAAGGGTCAATACCAAGCCTTAGCCTTGGGACATTTTTATTGGTTTTATGCTACTGGGGCTCAGGCCAACCCAGTCTTTAGGCCTTCAAACAGGCCTCAAAGATACTTACAAATAAACCTCAGGCTTCTCAAATTGGTCTCAAAGAGACCCTCACCTGGATCCTCAGACCCACCTCAGATGCGACCCTTCGATGGGCACAGATCCGAGCACAGACCTGTATCAGGAAGCCCCTTCGTCCAACCTCAGATGTTCCCTCAAAGACACCCTCCCAAGAGAGCCAGGACCCAGCTCCCACTGCCCACACCCCAGCTGGAGTGGAGGTCTGTCTGGGGCCTGCAGGACTCTGTCCAGGAGCACATCTGTGGGTCTGAAGCCCTGACTGGGGAAGACTCTAAGGCTGCTGGTGGTGGTCATGGTGACCAGCTAGACTTCCTAACTCAGAGTAGGTGGGAAACTCGGTTTTCCCCGTCTTATTGCCGCTCTGGTGGTTCTAGTAACCAGAGTGGTCCTCTCCACAGAATCAGGAGTCAGAAGGCAGAAGGGATGGGGAGAAAGCTGCCCCGTTGTAGGACAGAAAGAGTCACTTGGGGGTTGAGGGGTGGGATGGAGATGAAGGAAGTAAAAGAGGTCTCCCAGGCCCTTTCTCTGAAGCTATGAGGCCTGTTTTCCCAGGACTGTGGCACCAGGGCCCAGTACTTACATGATCGGGTTGTAAATGTCAGTGTGAAATCTACTTCCTGTGTCGTCAGCACAGGCTGGTCCACACCTGCGGGTGAGCTGGCGTTACCACACTGAATACCTCCACTTCCCCAACTTGTTCCTCCTGCAGGGCTCCCCAGCTCACAGGAGGGTCCCACATCCCCTTGACCACCCAGCCTGAGGTCCTCAGCTCAGCCTGGACCAATGCCACCCCAACCAGGCTGGACTCTTCCTTTCCCTCCTACCAGCCTCCAGAATCAGTCTCCCAGAAACCACCTCTGAGCATATCAATCTGCTTTGGAACTTGCAGTGGATCTCCACTGCCCATGAGATAAAGTCCGACAAAGCTCCTCGTCCCACACTTCACAACCTGGCTGCCTCTGACCTCTCCAGAGTCCTCTGCTTGCACACACCGTACTTTCTGGCCAGATTCAGCCACGTCCACCTCTCACCTCCAGACCTTTGCTCCTGCCAGACCCCTGGCCTGGCTGCCTTTTCACTCTGCCTTTGCTGGTTTAGCACAGCCCTTCTCTGATGGTGATCCCACCATGACTGCCCCTCCCTCCTTGGATCCTGTAGCATTTTCACCATTTCTACCAAAAAAAAAAAAAAAAAGGGTCCTATGGTAGGTGATAAGGACTCTGAGTGATCCACTGCTGAGTTCCCCCGAATGAAGTCATTCGTTGTGTCATCGTGTGTTTGTGGAGCACCTACCACACTCCTGGTTCTGTCTGGGACCTGGGGCACAGCCGTGATCAGGACAGGATGGGACTCATACTGTACTGGGGGCATTAATTCCCGAGTGAATCCTGGCTTTTGCAGAGACCTTAGCTTCTTTCACGGATGCCTCTCCAGACTCGGTGTCCAGCACCCCAGGAATCCAAAGCAGCCATTCCCTACCCCTGTTTGCTCATCCACACAATCGCCTGCCATCTGAATGTACAGAGCAGGTGTGCACACAGGCACCTGGGCATGGGGTCCTGGGGGCAGGGGATGGGGTGGTGAGGGCTGCATGTAAACGTGTGCGGGGTCGTCCGGGGTGCACAGTGGTGCTGGGCGGCCGCCGCCCTCCACGCCGCCTGTCTGCGTATCTCACCCAGCCCCCCGGAGCTAGTGGCTCCCAGCACACTGTGCTCCTGCTGCTTAATTTTGCTGAACACCGAGTCCCAACCCCGTGTTAACTGGTTTTGCTCCAGCCTTTTGTGCCTCCCATTAAATGAGGAAATGCCACCCATAAAATTTTAATTTTAAAAGCCAACTTGTTTGTTTTATGTTGAAATTCCCCAGGCAGCTCCAGCAGAGGGAAACAGACACGTTTTCGTTTCATTAAAGCAACTTGAGTGAAGATAAAAAAAGAAGCTGAAAAATTAGATTTAAAAACAGAGCAAGAAGCATTTAAAGAAAATGAATGAAAAATGAGCTGCCGCGGAGGGCGGCGGGAATCAGGCTCCACTTCTGCCCGCCTGCGCCCCTGCAGGAAGATGGTGGAGCAAAAGAGGGAGTCGGAGACCCTTGGCTGGCGCCCCCAAAAGGCCAGACGGTGGACCCCCTCCTCCTTGAAAGTTGCAAAGTGCTGCTCACTTGGCTGAGGAGTACCATTAGGAAGTCAGTGACATCTGCTTCAGCCACCAAAGCAGAATTCCCAGGTGCTATGTCCTAGAGGAAGCAGGCTAGAGGGACTCCACCACTGGGCCAGCAGCATCCTCTTCCTCGAGGACGAACTGCATGATGGTTAAGCCAACTGGGTGGCCCTGGCTCTACCACTTACCAGCTGCATAATGGAGGGCAAGTGGCCTCAGTTTTCTCATCTGTAAAATGGGAATCATAATGTTACTTGGGGTTCATAGGGGTGTTGTGAGGATTAAACAGGTTAATACACTGAAAACACTTAAAACAGAGGCTGGTATGCAGTAAGTGTTTAATTAATGGTAGCTTTTACTACTCTCATCCTGCCGCTACTCTTCCACTCCCTGCTCCCTTCCTCATCTACACATCCCCTCACCACTCAAAGGTCCTTTTAATGATGTCCCTGAGCTAAAGACAGCTAAGAGAAACTGGGGGGTGGGGGGAGCGGCGGGGGTGGGTGAAGAGGTCTGATGAAAGATTGGGAAACCCCATTCCATGGCAATTCTTTTTTTATTTTTTTTCAATTTATTTAATTTTGGCTGCGTTGGGTCTTCATTGTTGTGTGCAGGCTTTCTCTAGTTGTGGCGAGCGGGGACTGCTCTTCGTTGCGGTGCACGGACTTCTCATTGCAGTGGCTTCTCTTGTTGCAGAGCACAGGCTCTAGGTGCACAGGCTTCAGTAGTTGTGGTACACAGGCTCAGTAGTTGTGGCACGTGGGCTTAGTTGCTCCGCAGCATGTGGGATCTTCTCGGACCAGGGCTCAAACCCGTGTCCCCTATATTGGCAGGCAGATTCTTAACCACTGCGCCTCTAGGGAAGCCCCCATGGCAATTCTTGCAGGCCAAACCAATTCATTAAAATGTTACTATAGGGCTTCCCTGGTGGCGCAGTGGTTGAAAGTCCGCCTGCCGATGCACGGGTTCGTGCCCCGGTCTGGGGGGATCCCGCGTGCCGTGGAGCGGCTGGGCCCGTGGGCCATGGCCGCTGGGCCTGCTCGTCCGGGGCCTGTGCTCCGCAATGGGAGAGGCCACAACAGTGGGAGGGCCCCAAACCCCAAAAAAAAAAAAAAAAAAAAAAAAAAAAAAATGTTATTATAATCCTATCAAGGGAAGCCAGTCTCCCTGGGTTCAAAGTCCAGCTCCACCACTTACCAGCTGTGTGTTCTTGGGCAAGAGTCTTCTGGGCCTCAGTCTCTGCATTAATAAAATAGGAACAATAAGTGGATCAGCCACACATTGTCATGGAAATCTAATAAAACAAGCTCTACGGAGTGTCCAGCACTGCTAAATGCCCAGTAAATGGCCGATGTTCTGCATCAGGTCTGGGGGTCCGAGGCTGTGGAGGTGGAGAAGGGGCTGGGCAGGTGGTACCATAATAGTGACCTCACCTCCCTGTTCACGGCTGTAGCCATGGAGTCCTTATTAATAGCGCTCCCTTTCATTCTCTAAAGTGTTCTAATCTGGATGACTAATTATATGGTCATCCTACTCCAAATCCCCCACACCAGTGAGGGGGGCTCAGAGCTTGCCCCTCAGGGTTCTGGGGAAAAAGTCCTGACCCTTGACCTGTTTTCTGCCTGACTACAGAGTCCTATCCTGGAGCCCTAACCTCACACTTGGCTCGGGCTAAAGCTCATTACCTCAGTCAGCGAGATGAAGAGTCCGGGTGGGGAGAGGCTGGGGAAAGGCCAAGGGTGCCCGGAAGGCACTGGAAATGGAGTCTGGGACTCCGGCCTCCTCTCGCCGCTGAGGGCAATTTACGCAACTCCTGATGCTCGACTTCCTCTTCTCTCCAGGCTGTTGGGGGTGGAGGGATTAGCCACAGCGCTATCCTTACCAACAGTTGCAAAGATCAAATCAAACCAGGGAATGGATATGAAACTGCTTTGTAAACTGTAAAATGTTGCTCACTTTTGACCATCGGGAGGTCAGTGACATCTACTTCAGCCACCGAAGCAGAATTTCCAGGTTCTCTTCCTGGAGGTGACCAGAGATGGGGACAGAGAGGGTCACAAAGGGGCACAAATGGGGAAGGGGCAATCTGGCCGGTGCCTTGGCATGCAGAAGTTCTGTAACTCACAGCACTGTGTCCTGCAGAGCCTGACCCACTACCCACAGGCCCCCAACACCTGCCCAGGGCCCTCTGGCCCCCTCAGAGACCCATCCTCCAGGCAGCAGCAACGGCTGCCCAGCAAGCTCCATTCCTCTGTCTGCAGGAGCTACCTTCTCAGAAAAGCTCAGAGAGGACATCTTAGTGGCTGCAAAGTGGCACCCTTTTTATTCTAGGCAGAATTCTTTTCCCATAGTTCCCAAATGGTACACCAAGGAACACCTCCCTACTCCCACTCGCCACCCCCGGCAGGATTTAATGACAGTTCTGAGAGAGTGGGACCCAGTGGGTGGGGCTCCAGGCTCACTCTTGCCCCCTCCCCTTTCCCCTCCTCCCCCTCCCCCTTCCCCCTCCCCCCTTCCCCCCTTCTCGCTCTCTTTAACCAGAGTAACTCTATTTTATATAATTCTTTCCAAGGTTTTGCTTCCACAGAAATTCCCACCGTTAAAATACTCTTTCTGCTCCTCCTCTTCTCTTCCTTCATTCCTGAACCATTCAGTCCTAAAACCGTCAGGGGCAGCAGAGCAAGGGAGGCATCTGCATGGGGGTGGGGGAACCACGGTGGACAGGAGGGAGGTGTCACAGCAGGGTGAGGAGGGGTCCACGTTGGGGGAGGCAGCCTCGCACAGGGTGTCAGAGCCCCAGCAGGGTGGGGAGAGTGTCTATCCCAAAGGGTCAGCCTGGCCTGGAGTGTCAGAACACAAACGGGGTGAGGGGGCAGCCACACATGGGGGCAGCCCGGGGTTAGTAGGGCAGCCGCGTGGGGGGATGGGCCCAGCGTGGGAAATCAGAGGCCAAGCTGGATGAGGAGGGGGACAGGCTGGGATCCTAAGGCAGTGGGAGGAGGGGGTCTAAATGGAGGGGGTAGTAACTCTCCCTGGGGACTCAGAGTCTGAAACAGGGCAGTTCAGACAGGAGGGACAACCCAGATCACCACCACTCACGCCTCCTCCTCCCCCTGTCCAAATCTATTCTAAAGCCAAGGTGGACCTGGAGCCCTTCCCAAATCAATTGAAGTCATCAAATATTCACTGAGCACTGGTGATGTGCTGCACAGCATGCTGGGTGCTGGAGGAGAGAGCCGGGACGGAGCACGACAGCCCAGAGGGCAAGGATGGCTTGGAGCCTCCCATCATAGGACAGGAGTGATGGGAGCACCTGGGGGACAGGGGGGCAGCGGGACCTCTCAGGGGCATCAGGAACTGTCCAGAGAAGAGGCAAGCTGAGCGGTGAAAGAAGATGACTTTGCCAAGTGGGCCGGGATGGGGACAGCAATGACTCTGGACCTCGATTTCTCCCCCTGCCCATCCTCACCTGCCCAGGTTCATCCCATCCCCAAGGGCCAGAGCCACCAAGAACCTCACAAGAGGTCTTTCCATCCTGGGACCCCCAAGGACTCACCCAAGGCACAGACCCTTTGGGATAGACAGGGAGCTTCCGGGGCCGCCTCACTTTTGTCCACACCCCACTTCACCTGGGGGCTCGCCTCAATGGGAAATTCCCCCCTCTGCTTCCTTTTCTGAGGTTCAACATCTCTCATCATTGATACATTCTGCCTGGTGCTTAACTTGAGTCCCTCTTGCTTTCTTTATTAAGAAAAATGTCTCGCTGAGGCCCTTCCCCGATACTGTTGAAACACTGATAAAATCTGTCCCAGGAGAAGGTGGGGGGAAGCTGACCAGGTCAGTGAGTTGGGGGATGCACCAAAACCGTCCCTCAGGCACAGGCTCCGCTCCCAGTCCTTATTTTTTTCTCAAAAGCCCTAAGCTATGATCCTTCCTTTGGGGGCCCCTCTGTCCTTCCCACACCTAGGTGAGATCCCCACTCATGCACCCCCAGCACAACAGTCCTTAGCCTAACTCCTCAAAGGGCCCTTTCGGCAGAGAAATGCTGGCAGGGTCCCACTCCAGGTGGTCCCTTCCATTTGGACCTCAAGGTGGCCCGGCCCAGCCTCGAAAAGGAACGGCTGGACTCCATATGACCTGACTTTCAGGCTTCAAACGGCCCCAGAAGAGGTCGAGGCTGGACCCCACAAAGGACTTCCTTTGGTTGAGATGCGGCAATGACGTTCTCGTGCCCCGCCTCCCTGCGGTCACCACGAGGGGACGCCACAGCCCAGCCCACGGGCTGTGTTATCAGAGGCCCGGCGCAGTCGCCGAGGAGCCAGGGATGGTCTGGCGGGCCCCGGGGCGCTGGGGTGCGGGGCCGTAGAGAAGCTGCTGAAGAAGCCCGAACCACCTGGCCGGAGGTGATACGCCCGCGCCACGCGGCCAGGACTCGGGAAAGGGAGTGGCAACGGGTTTTGCCTAGTCATCGCCTGCGAAGACTCGCGTCACCTCTGATGTCAGGGCTTCCAGCGGCTTCGTTCCAGTTCCGGGCTCCAGGAAAGAGCG
>NW_006780610.1:4010381-4026217 GCF_000442215.2 Lipotes vexillifer | reverse complement strand
GCGTCGCGGGGCGCAGAGGTTACACAACTTCCCCCAAGGTCGAGTCGGAAAGGACCCGCGGGGCCGGAATTCGAACCCGCCTCAGCGGGCACGTACCCGCTTGCACGGTCCGCAGGTGGCCGGGTTCCGCGTAGCATCCTTCCCAAACCCACCGCACAGCCCGCGCCGGCCTTGGCCTGGCTTCCTTCTTTCTCGTCTCTCAAATGGCCTTTCATAGTAAGATCTCCTTGGCAGCCTTATAATAAAAAAGAGCCTCTTGAAACCACAAATGTTTTTAAATGAATTCAGGTCCCAAATTCCTGGAGTACGGCGGGGAGGCGGAAGGTGACGGAAAGTCTTTCAGCGTGAAAGTTAGACGTCAAGGGCGCGGGGCCCTCCCCAGACCTCCAGAGCTGGCGCTGCGGAGACACGAGGGCCCTCACGCGTCTCAGGAAGTGTCTCCTTTTGAGAACGCACCGGTCCTTGTGCTCTGAGTGTTTGGAGTCCGGTCATTATGAGAAGTCTCCTTTTGAGGATGGACATAGTCAAATCCAGATGTTGGCCTCGCAGAACAAAAAGCTCCCTCCAGACTCTCTTTATGAAGAAACAGGTTCTCATCCTTTGAAGGAATAACATCTCTTGATAAGTGGAATTTCTTTCCCCCAGCCAACAACCTTCTGCTCTGAATTTGTTAAAACCGGTTTAGTAGCGCGTCTCTGTTCCATTTCTGATGCCAGGATGGCAGTGACAAGGTGGAATGTCACCAGCTGCTGGATTCAATAGATTGAGTATGGCTTCACTAAGAAGAGAAGGCTGGATTTTTTTTTAATATACATCATTTATCTAGATAGATTTCTTTTAGTTCAAGACATACATTCTAATAGGGCAAATGTGAGATGAAATACAGTTTGTCAGAACAACTTCCCAAATTGTACACTTCATTTTGCTGATTCAAAAATGCTTGAATAACAACTTTTCAGAAAGAAGGATGCATTATTCACTAAGTGTACACACTGATTGTAAGACAATCCCAGTAATATTCATTTCTTAAAAGTACATCTTAAAATAGGGGAAATATGGACTACATATTTGTTGACTACAATATCTGTATATATAGCCAACAAGGATGTTTTATCAGTAAGGTCTAGTATTTTTGCTGAAACTGAGAGCTCGAAGCAGGAATCCTTTCCTAATTCTTCTTGCATACCACCAGTGACAGGATGCTCACTACCTATGAACACAATCCTTTTCATTGTGGGACAGTTCTGTAAGAGTTGGTTCTCAGTGCCTTGTCATCTCCGCGTTCTGCCCTTGGAGCAGGCAGGGTTATTGGTGCTCCCATCTCTGCCCCCTGAGTCTCTCTTCTCTCAAGTCAGGATCCCCGATTCCTCACTATCCTTTGCCCTCCACAAATTGGCCTCTGGTCTCTCCCTGTCCCCTCAAAGGTATGGCAACCAGAATTGAACCCAACCTTCCAGCTATCACCTCCCTCATCCTCAATCTATACCGCCAAAGATGCAGCCTGAGATCACATTCATTTGGGGGCAGCCATCTTAACATGGGATTATATTGAACCTTCAGCCAAAACCTTTTTCATGAAAAATCTTTTCATTTTACATCCATCCCCATTCCATTTTACTTCAGGGAGTTTAGTCTATCATTTCGTCTGCTTTAGGTGCTTTCGAACCCTGGTTTGCATTTAAAATACCAGCCGCTACACCTAGTTTTAGGTCATCTGCAAATTGAATAAGCATGCTTTCTGCACCTTTACCCCAGGTATTTACATAATGTTGTGTGGTAACCTCACCCAGCCAGCCAGTGTCTCTAGGACTCAGTTTCCCCATCTAATAATGAAAAGTGAAGAGATGAACTCTAGTACTAGAGCTTGTGTACTACCTGTCAGACACTACACCAAGCCCTTTGCAAATACCTCGATGTTAGTCACACCAGTTCTATGAGGGAGGCATTATTATCATCCTCCCCATTCTGCAGATGAGGAAAACAAGACTTTGCAGGATTAGAATCCAGTTCTGTCTGGCACCCAATCCGACGCTTTTAGCCACAGCGGCTCATTGCCTCCCTCAGATATGATCTGGAATAGAGCCGTTGGGCCCCCAACAGCAGTCTTCTTACAAGTTGCTAAACAGCACTCCTGGGGCACCCCTCAAAGATCCCCAAGTACCACACATGGATCAGAAACAGTACAGAGCTGCAAGCTGAAGGGGAATTCAGAAAGGAATACCGGATGCTTCAGTTATGACGTGTGTGTGTCTGTGTGTCTGTGTAGGTGTCTGTGTGGCTACAGATGATCAAAGACAAATGATGATCACAGAAAAGCGGACCTCTGCCCCCCACCATGCCTTCAGAGCAAAGTGGATTAAAAACTTCAAGAATGACTGAAGTGAAGGTGTTTGCCAGCTCTGTGGAATTGGGGGTTTGGCGTCAGAACTTCACATAGGTTTCTATACATAAAGAAAGTGATGGGCTTCCCTGGTGGCGCAGTAGTTGAGAGTCCACCTGCCGATGCAGGGGACACGGGCTCGTGCCCCGGTCCGGGAGGATCCCACATGCCGCAGAGCGGCCGGGCCCGTGAACCATGGCCGCTGAGCCTGCGCGTCCGGAGCCTGTGCTCCACAATGGGAGAGGCCACAGCAGTGAGAGGCCCGCGTACACCAAAAAAAAAAAAAAAGAAAAGAAAGTGATGTTTCTTACACACACCTGCTTAGTAGTCTGGGAGTCAGGCCCACCACACACCAGAGCCGGATGATTCAGCCACGTGGCCTCACTCCGTATTCCCAACAGCCCTTGAAAAAGACGCTATTTTCAGAGCTCCGTCTGTGGTAAAGCTAATGAGGTTTAATCTTGCAAGTGAGAGGCTCTCCCCAGATCCTACAGGGAGAGTGCTTCACTTTACATTTGTAATTTTTAAGATCCCCCCGCAGCAAACTGCAGAAACGTCAGGCCCTACAGAACCTTCTCTTATTGCTTTCCCCACTTTATAGATGAAGAAAAATGCGGCACAGAGATGTCAAGCAAGTTACCCAAGGTGGCAGGGCCAGGAGGTGGTGAAGTTGGGATTCAAACTCTTAACCCCCTCAGATGAACCAACAAGGGCTTGAGGAGTTTTCCCAGGGGATTCATGTCTTTAAATGCAGTACTGGGTTATGTTTCAATTTCTGTATTTTAATCAGTTAAGAAATAACTTTGTATTGGGACTTCTCTGGCAGTCCAGGGGTTAGGACTCTGAACTTCCACTGCAGGGGGCACAGGTTGGATCCCTGGTCCAGGAACTAAGATCCCACATGCAGTGCAGTGCTCCCCCCACCAAAAAAATACATTGTATTAATTGTTTAAAGGGCATTGCTTGATTGAGAGACCGAGTGCTGTCAAATGCAGTTACTCAGTCCTTTTATCACTTAGCTGAACACTGCCAGCCCCTGGCGTAGCTTTGCCTATGAAACAATTTTAAATTATTTTTAGTATAATAACAACTTTTTAGTCTATACCCTTCATAGATCACTGGTTAAAGACAAAAATCCTAAAAAACAAAATTTGATGCTGAAATACAAGCAAAAAAAAAAAAAAAAGAAAAGAAAGTGATGTTTCTTACACACACCTGCTTAGTAGTCTGGGAGTCAGGCCCACCACACACCAGAGCCGGATGATTCAGCCACGTGGCCTCACTCCGTATTCCCAACAGCCCTTGAAAAAGACGCTATTTTCAGAGCTCCGTCTGTGGTAAAGCTAATGAGGTTTAATCTTGCAAGTGAGAGGCTCTCCCCAGATCCTACAGGGAGAGTGCTTCACTTTACATTTGTAATTTTTAAGATCCCCCCGCAGCAAACTGCAGAAACGTCAGGCCCTACAGAACCTTCTCTTATTGCTTTCCCCACTTTATAGATGAAGAAAAATGCGGCACAGAGATGTCAAGCAAGTTACCCAAGGTGGCAGGGCCAGGAGGTGGTGAAGTTGGGATTCAAACTCTTAACCCCCTCAGATGAACCAACAAGGGCTTGAGGAGTTTTCCCAGGGGATTCATGTCTTTAAATGCAGTACTGGGTTATGTTTCAATTTCTGTATTTTAATCAGTTAAGAAATAACTTTGTATTGGGACTTCTCTGGCAGTCCAGGGGTTAGGACTCTGAACTTCCACTGCAGGGGGCACAGGTTGGATCCCTGGTCCAGGAACTAAGATCCCACATGCAGTGCAGTGCTCCCCCCACCAAAAAAATACATTGTATTAATTGTTTAAAGGGCATTGCTTGATTGAGAGACCGAGTGCTGTCAAATGCAGTTACTCAGTCCTTTTATCACTTAGCTGAACACTGCCAGCCCCTGGCGTAGCTTTGCCTATGAAACAATTTTAAATTATTTTTAGTATAATAACAACTTTTTAGTCTATACCCTTCATAGATCACTGGTTAAAGACAAAAATCCTAAAAAACAAAATTTGATGCTGAAATACAAGTTAATTGGGAAAAAATTAATGAAAATATTTCTGTAAATTCCTCCTATCTACACACTGCTTACATCTGATCATAATTTTCACACGTTATTTGATAAATACTGTTGGGACCACCAAGAATCCACCAGGATAACTAAATTGGGTCCCTACCTTACACCTGTGCCAAAATTAATTCCAACCTATTTTATTTTATTTATTTTTTTGGCTGTGCCACTCAGCTTACAGGATCTCACTTCCCCGACCAAGGGACTAAACCCAGGCCATGGCAGTGAAAGCTGGAATCCTAACCACGAGGCCACCGGGGAACTCCTTCCAACAGATTTTTTTTTTTTTTAACTATACATAAAAAAAAGAAACCATAAATGTGTCAGAAAAAAATGGGCGTATTTGTGTCATAATCTTAAGAATGGAGGCCTTCTTACGTATCACAGAAAAACCCCAAACCATACAAGAAAATGACCTGTTTCTCTACATAAAATTGAAAATTTTTCCTGAGTTAAGAAAAAAGAAACACACATACAAAGTCAAATAGGAAAGGAAAATATTTGAAATCTATCACAAAGAGCTAATTTCCCTTATCTTTAAAGAGCTCCTATGAATCAGTAAGGATAAAAGACCAATAATTCAACAGAAAAATAGGCAAAGGACGTAAACAACTAGTCAGCCCCCAAAATGCAAATTGGTCTCAAATGTAAGAAAAAAGAACCTTCATCCTCACCTGCAGTAAGTGAAATACAGTGAGATACCATTTGGCATCCACTAGGTTGACAAAGATCAAAACGTCTGGTGACCACGGTGGGGCAAGGATATGGTGACATGGGCCGTTTTCATCATTACTGGTGGGAAGGTAATGGTACGATTTCTATGAAGAGCAATTTAGCATTTTCTTCTAAAGGTCAGCACTCACATACCCTTTGTTATGGGTTGAATTGAATTGTGTTGCCCCCACCAAATTCACATGTTGAAGTCCTAACCCTCAGTACCTCAGAATGTGACCCTATTTGGAAATCAGGACATTACAGATGGAATTAGTTCAGATGAGGTCATATTGGAGTGGAGAGGGGTCCTCATCCAACATGACTGTTATCCTTATAAGAAGGAGAAAAGGGGACACAGACACACACACACAAGGAGAATGCCATGTGAACATCAAGGCTGAGATGAGGTGATACAGCTACAAGCCAAGGGACACCAAAAAGTGCCAGCAAACCACCAGGAGCCATGGAAGAGACCTGGAACAGATCTCCCCGACAGCTCTCAGAAGGAGCCAACCCGGCCCCACCTGATCTCAGACTTCCAGCCTCCAGAACTGTGAAATAATAAATTTCTGTTGCTCAGCCATTCAGTTTGTACTACGTTGTTACAGCAGCCCTAGCAAACTAAGACACTCTTTGACCCAGCAAGATGAATTCATCCTACTATGTATTTGTGCAGTTGCAAAGTGGTAAGCAGATGGGGGTCTACTTGCAGTGTTGTTTGTAATAGCTAAAGGTCAGAAACCACCTAAATGTCTTATCAGTCACAAACTACCTAAATAAATTATGGAATTATCTCAAAGGTCTATTAGGAAGTGAGAAAAGCAAGGTGTAGCTGGTTGTAGAGAGGGCCTCATTTGTATAAAAATAAAGAGAAACAAAGCAGAATGTATGTAAGCAAATATTTGCTTGTAGCTGCATAGATTCTATCTGGAAAGATACACAAGAAATTGCTAACTTCAGTTCTTCCTGGAGAACAGAAACACTTTAAGGACCATGGAAAGGAGATTTTGGTTCTACTCAAAACACACCTGTACCTTTTGAACCTTTTACATTGTTTATGTAACACCTGTTCAAAAAAAAAAAATCTGTGTATAACATCAAGATGCCTCTAGCACTTCAAAAACCAACAGGAAAAAGAAAATATAGCCATTTTAGCTTTTCATCTTTTGGAAATAACAGCTATTCATACCTGAAATGGGTTATTTGAGGAGATATCTTCTCTCTCACCTCTTCGTTTAGAAACAAAGCACAAAATGTGTTTTGAAAATAACCAAATAAATCACAAAAATGAAGCACAAGATGCCAAAATTCTAAACTCCCATGTATTGAAAGCAAATCTATTTTTTAATTCATAGCATGTAGTTAAATTTCAATCTATAATGACATTTCAGCATACATTCAGTCTCCAAATCAAGCCTAACAAGATATTTTCAATTCATTTATCTATAAATCTTCATTTTCCTCATAAAATTAAGTTAAATTATATTAAACAGTTGGCATCACTTATTAAATAGGAAAGGGTCAAAAGTAGCCTTTAAAATAACAAATCTTACAAAATATACACTTTCTAATACAACCTTTGGAATCAGACTGATCTAAAATAAAATAAATTTTCTCAAAATATCTTCTTACCTTGCAAAAAAAAGAAATTATCTTATTTATTTGAAAAAGGGTTTGTGAGGTCATTGATCACTGTGAAAACAATTGGAGTGTTCACACATGTTGAGAAATACAACCTGGGCTCATCCTGTATGTTTGTGCAAGCTGCGAACTGTACAACTCCAGGGGGCGCCATTGAGATCATAATCCAAATTGTGCAGTGCACTGCCTGTGCAACTGGCCATATCAATCCTGTGCCTACTGAAAATGTTGGGGGTCGTGGAAGTCTTTTGGGGAGGAGAGGGTAGGTGTCAGAGGTGGGGTCACATAGATTGTGAGACCAGAATCTCATGCATACAGCCTCCCATCTCTCCAGGTTGACCTCCCTTGTGGAGGCACTGGCAACAGAAATATCCTGAGTTTTCTCTGAGCCTTACAGCCTTGGTTTTCCTAAGGTTGGTGGCGGGAGGACCATCTGCCAGGGCCTACAATCATCTCCTTGGCCTGTACAACTCAAAGTCCTCTTTAATCACTTAGCAGCTGAGAAGCAAGGCCAGAAGAAGGGACCCCACCATACCCTTCATTTTACTCCTACCCTAAAGGAGGCAGAGGTGGCTAGCGCAAGAGGAGAGGCGGAGGCAGCTGAACCTAAAATGACATTCAGGACATTTGGCCTCCGGGACCAGCTCTACCACTGCCTTTCTGTGTGATCTTGGCAAATCTGTAAGCCTTCCTGGGCTTCTGCCTCCCTGTTTGCAAAATGAAGAGGATTATTGCCATTCTTTCTCTGTCTCTTGGAAAAACACACAAAAGAAGACAGAAAAACACAAAGCTGTGATTTCACAGGGAATGCATAGAAATTCAAGCATTCCAATTATTATCATTAAACATCAAGAATTTGTCAGGAGGCTCTGAGCAGCTATAAAACCTCAAGCAAATCTCATGACCACCCTGGGCCTTCGTTTTACCATGTGCCAAATGGCAAAGCTTGAATTAGATCAGCAGTTTGCTGACCTTTTCACCACTAAGAGTCTATTTTATTATTTCCAAACCATCCCCACAGTCCTCACATTTTGTAAGATTTTATCCCCTAAGCTGTATTTAGGTAATTATTGTATAATTAAGAAATATTAAGTAATTATTGTTATCATTATAAAGGATATTTTTGGTTGTGAGTGACAGAATTTATGGGCTTACATAGGCAGAGTCTAGAACTAGGAATAGCTTCAGGCAAGGCTCGATCCTGCAGCTGTTACCGAGGACCAATGTTCTTCTAGTCTCTTGGCTTCTGCCTCCTCTGAAGTGTCACAAGGTGACTTCCAGAAACTCTTGGGACTCCTTGCTTTTCTCCCTTGTGATTGGCAAGAAACAGAGAGATTGCTGCCCGGTCAACATAAAGAAAAGACACAGAATTGAGACTCATTAACCTGGTTATAGCCTGATTTGGGTCACGTACCCTTTCCTGACCAATTACCAAACCTGAAGGATAAGATGTATTGATTAGCTTAAGCCAGTTAGGCCCCACTGCTGGAATGGGGTCACTTCTGACCAGATCACATGGCTGGGAAATTCCCAGCACTATTAGGAAGGGGGAATTGGATGAAGGGTGCTGGAGAGACACCAGCAAGTTTCCTGTGGTGTGTTTATCAACCAGTGATATCTCAAACAGCCCATCAGAACTTCTGACCAGCATGTGAGCTGCACATTAGAGACCTCCAGGATCTTGTGAACTGGTCTCAATGACAACCTCACCTGTGGATGGCCACACTGACCACGTGAGTCGACATCAGCCCAGCTGTGGTTAGACTTGGCCCAGATGCAAGTTCACCCATGAAGCTTCTAGTTCTCTACTCCCACCCAGCCTTTCAGACATGGCTCAGCTGGAGGTCCAGGTGAACCGCAGACTCCACAGTTCCCAGGACTACACCTGCCCTTTTCAGATACAAGAGGACATCTGTGAGCTGGATTTGGCAAAGAGGAAGCAATAGAGATGTCCACAGCAAAACATACCTGGAACCCCGGCTGCCTCGTTCACTGACTCACCACAGATTTACCAACATCTGTGCCAGGTCGTGTCCCAGGGATCCGTCTTCAAGGAGTCACAGTGAGGTGGGGAGGCAGTGGTGCCCCAGACCATTACAGTCCAGTGTGGAAACACAGTGAGGCAGGCAGCAGCGGGACAGCGGCAGGCCCCTCCCCATCTTGGGCCAGAGGGCATGAATGTCCACCCCAGCACAGAAGCAGCAGGACCATTTCAGCCCAGCCTGCGCTCTCCTGGCCCGAGGGAAGCTATCTCTGGTAGCTCCAAGGATCTCACCAAAGTTGTGCCCCCCCAGTACAGATTGGGGAGTGTTCAACCCCAGGACTGGGGACCCAAGGTTCTGCACACCATCAGGGCCTTGTAGGATTCTCTCTGGCCCCTTCAGTGCAGTGGCTTTGGGGCTGGGGAGGAGTGGGAGTGGGGGTAGGGGGACAAAAGCCAACTCACCCTTTTTCCTGCCTTCAGACCTCGCCTCTTCCTAAATCTTCAAAACCAGGTGGGATTCACTGGTTAAGCAAGCACACAGCGAGGCCAAAGGGGTCCCCTGCCACTGCTCTCACTAACAGACAGCTGAGGTTCTACTACTCCTTTGAGTAAGCCATTGCCCTTATCAGGTCCTCAGGTAAGTCACCAGTATTTCTGAGCACCTGTGTGGGTCTGATCTCCCTGTCTCTGGCAAATGGGGCCAGGGATGCCTGGGTTGGAGAAAGCCTGGCTAGTCCCATTCTCAACTTTTCCAATATTAACTTGCCATGTGGCCAGAGGCAAGTCCCTTTCCTGCTCTGCCTCTCCATCTATAAAATAAAGGTTCTGGTGGGCTTCCCTGGTGGCGCAGTGGTTGAGAGTCTGCTGCCGATGCAGGGGACACGGGTTCGTGCCCTGGTCCGGAAAGATCCCACGTGCCGCGGAGCGGCTGGGCCCGTGAGCCATGGCCACTGAGCCTGCACGTCCAGAGCCTGTGCTCCGCAACGGGAGAGGCCACAACAGTGAGAGGCCCGCATACCGCAAAAAATTTTAAAAAAAATTTTTTTAATAAAGGTTCTGGGATAATCATTCTCTATGGGGCTTTCCAGCTCTAACAGTCCAGAATGTGAGCATTCAAGGTTCAGCAAAGAACAGGAAGCAGGGGTGGCTGAACTGGGGTAAGAGGGGGGGCCATCTGGCCAGGACCTCACAGACCAAAAGGATATATATAGCTATAGATATATAGGATATATAGATATATACCAATAGAAATGAACAAAGCCACCTGACCTTCTTACCTACAAGGCCCATGAAATTATATACATATTTTTTTAATAAACTTTTTAATTTTGGAATTAATTTTCAATTTACAAAAGAATTGTGAAGGTAGTACAGAGAGTTCCCGCATACCCCTCACCTAGTTTCAGTTTCCCCTAATGTGATCATCTCATACCACTGTGGTACATTTGTCAAAGCAAAAAAAAAAAAAAAATTGGTACATCTCTATTAACTAAAATCCAGACCTTATTTGGATTTTACCAGCTTTTCCATTAATGCTCTCTCTGTTCCAGGATCCAACCAGCAACTATACTGCATCCATCCGGCGTGTCTCTTCGCGTCCTCTGGTCTGCTTCTGTCTTTCCGTGCTTTTCGTGACCCTTTCAGTTTTGAGGCGTCCTGATCAAGTATTTTGTAGAATGTCCTTCTGTGGGAGTTTGTCTGAGGTTTTTCTCTGGGGTTACGGGTTTGGGGAAGAATACCACAGGGATGAGATGCCTTCCTCATCACATAGTGTTGGGGGCACATGATAGCCACTTGACTTATCATGGGGTGGTGGTAACCTTGATCACTTGGTCAAAGTGGTGTCTGCCAGGTGTCTCCACCATACACTTCCTATTGTTCTCCTTCCCTACTCTGTTATTTAGAAGCAAGTCACTAAGCCCGGGGCACATTCAAAGGAAGAGGAGAGGATAATTAGCCTGGAGAAGGGAGAACCTACATGTGTTATTTGTAAGATTTGTCTCTACCCCGGCTCCACCCAGCTAGTTATTTATTCAACAATTTACTTCTACCAGTACCAACTCAGGGATATGGATTTTATACTTTGGGTTACTATCTAATACTCCATTATCCATTTTATTGCTCTAATTGTTGCCGCTTTGGCCATTGGGAGCTTTTGGCTCCCGAGTCGCTTTGACACACTCCTACCCTTTTGAGTTTGGGGCACTCCCTAACTCTGGCACCACAAGACACTCCAAGCTCACTTTTTTCCCTGTCCCAGTCCTAGAATCAGCCGTTTCTCCGAGGAAGTAATATATTTTTAAAACAAACCCTCCAATTATCTTGTCAATAGTCCAAATGTACTGCACTGCATTTGAATACATGATGAAATAGTTCATTTGTTCAACTGAATTTTAAAGCATACTTCAATTTTTATAGCTCCTAGTGTGACAAGTCTTTTTTTTTGGCCATGCCATGTGACATGTGGGACCTTAGTTCCCTGACCAGGGATTGAACCCATGCCCCCTGCAGTGGAAGCACAGTCTTAACCTCTAGACTGCCAGGGAAGTCCGACAAGTCTTTTTAAAATATATTAGGAGCCTCAAAACATGGGGGGGAATCTGGCCCTTCCTCCATTTCCAGGAGGGCTTGTGGAACTGAACCTCTGCAGCCACACTGCTAAGGCTTGGGGGTAGCCTGCCCACGCTTCCTACAGTGGTGACCTAGCTCCTGTGTCCTTCCCAGTCTGATCTGCCTGGTGGAGCTACTGAAATCCTAGGTAATTCCTGGGACCTTTCTCTCTCCAGCCTCTCCTCGCCACCCCCCCCCTCACCGCCCAGGGGGCGACCAGTCCTGGAGCTCTGCAGACCCCACTCAGGCTAGCCAGCTGCAAGCAGGTGGCAGCAGAGCAGGAAGGCTCCAGGAAGGAAGTTGGCAAGCCCAGCCACTGAGACGGGAGTTCAAGGGAAGGGGGGGTGGTGGAGCGGGTGGGATGAGCACATTAGATCCAGAGGGCTCCTGGGGATTCAGACCAAAGTTTGCAAAATCCAGCTAGAAGTGGAGCAGGGTTTCCCCGGAGCAGTCCTGGGTTCTGCAGAAGAGAGTCAGCTTCTCGGGAAACAGCCGCCTTCGTGAGCCGGAAGAGAGCGAGACTGCGGCTCACTTGGGGAGGACACGGAGCTGCATGACTCATCGCCCAGTCCTGCTGGCTCCCTCTGGCACAGTGCTGGGCAGCACAGGGCCTGGGAGTACGGGCGGAGTCCCAGCCCGGTCCTGGCCCAGGAGGCGGTCCAGGCTGGCAATCACAATCCAGCACGTAGGGACATAGGCAGGGGGCTGTGGGAGCACTGAGGAGGAAGCAACTCAGCACCAAAGGAGTCTGGGCAGGCCTCACAGAGGAGGTGACATCATCAAAAAGAGGAATAGGGGGCTTCCCTGGTGGCGCAGTGGTTGAGAGTCTGCCTGCCGATGCAGGGGACACGGGTTCGAGCCCCGGTCCGGGAGGATCCCACATGCCGCGGAGCGGCTGGGCCCGTGAGCCATGGCCGCTGAGCATGCGTGTCCGGAGCCTGTGCTCCACAACAGGAGAGGCCACAACAGTGAGAGGCCCGCGTACCGCAAAAAAAAAAAAAAAAAAAGAGGAATAGAATTGGCCAGGCAGCAGTAGGGAGGGAGGAAGGGGAGGGCACTCCCGGGGCTGAGATAGGAGATGCAAAGGCACAGAAGTGTCTGCAAGGCGCTGGCACAGTGCCTGCTGCCCAGCAAGTACTCCATAAATGCGAGGCATTATCACTTTGGTTGACTTATCATCATTATGATTATTAACCTGGACTCATTACTTAATATTTTTACTACCGTAAAGGTAGTTAATACAATGAATGAATGTCTAAATATACTGCACTTTTCACTGAATTTTTCCCAACTATAAAAGGGGCTGTTCTGAAGATTACGTCTACAGTACACACAGCACTGGGCAGGAGTAGTGGTGAGCACGTGTGCTGGCACACAGAAGGAGCCTCGTTTTCCCCCTCTCCTGGAGGCCAGCCCCTGGGGATCCTGTGCCTGGAAGACACAGAAGGAGAGGTATTTGGGGGTCTTTAAAGATGACCAGACAACAAAGCAGGGACTTGGCTAGGTGGGATCATTGGTGGTTTCAAAAGTGACAAAGGTGGCACCTGGTGCCCTGGAATGGGAGCTCCTGGTCCTGGTTGCAAGTCTTTCCAGCTAGGACAAGGCAGGTTGTACCTGCGCTTCTATCCTGTCAAGGTCATTATTTCAGAAAAAATTGTATCTGTCCCTGGATGGGGCCCCAGCTCTGTGTACCTGCTCCAATCACGGTGTACCTGTTGAGTGTTCCTGTCTCAATGCGAAAAGTGCCTGCCTGGGTGTACCTGTCTTGATAACTATGGCTCTGCCTCCAACCGTGTGTGTGGACGAACGCCTGTGTCCCGTACTGTACCTTCGGCGTACTTAGTTAGGTCTGAAAGTACGCGGCTGTACCTGTGCCTGTATCGCCGTACACTAGGTCTGCCCGAGCCTAACTCGGTGCGCATACTTGGTTCAGCCTGGGCTTACCTTACGCCTGCGGGCCGTGCACTCCTGCCCTGCAGATCTCCTCGCCGCGGGAGGCTAGAGGCTCAAGTAAGAGGCAGCTGCCCGCCCCTCCTGCCCGGATTCCTGGCCAGGCCTGGCGCTCTCGGGCTGCGGGGGCGGGGCCTGAGGCCTGGGCTGTGTGGGGAGGGATGGGGCGGGGATGGGGGGGGGATGGGGCGGGGCGGGGGGGAGGAGCAGGAAGGGGCGATGGCCGCTCCGCCCCCTGCCGCCCGGGCCGGCTCTCCCCCGCCCGCCCGGCTTTCGCGTCATGGTCCCGAGTGCCGCCCACCCGCCCCGTATAAAAGCGCCGCCGGCCTGGCCCCCGGGACTCGGCCCCATGGAGAAGCCGCCGGCCGCGGCTGGCGCACGGCAGGGTGAGGCGCGCGCGACGGGGATGGGGCGCGGGTGCGGGCTTAGGGGGAGGGCGGAGGAGCGGATGGGAAGGGCTTTGGCTGGGACTGACCTGAGCGGGAGGGACGTGGGGCCGGTCGGCTCCGGCCTCCCCTACCCCCAGGATCCTCCCAACTTAGTCCAAGTCGGGAGGATCCTGGGGGTAGGGAGACCGAGGTCCGGAGAGGGAATAGAGCGCTCGCGAGGCTCTGGGCCGGGACACCCTAAGCGTCACCGAGCCCGGAGGCCAACCAGAGTTTCCCAGCAACTTTTCCCTCTGGTGGGTCGCCCCGGAAACTTCCCCTCCCCCGGTCCGGGAGTCCGGCCATGGGCCCCGCGCCTCCTGGCCTGGGCTCCGAGCACTGGAGGAGGCGATGGCTTCAAGGGGGAAGCCCCCCAACAACGCAGTTCCAACCCAGTGGGTTTCCATCTGAGAGCCCCGCCCCGCAGCTGTCGGGGCGCGGCGAGGTCCTCGGAGGCCTCCCAAGACTTCTGGGTCCCCTGGGTTGGCGGGGGGCTGGGGTTGGGGTGGGAGGAGGGGTCAGACTGCCTAAGTTCAAGTCCTTGCGCCATCAGCTAACAGCTGGATGACCTAGAGCAAGTTCGTAACGTCTGTGGCTCAGTTTCCTCCTTTGTATTATGGGAATGATGCTCCTTAGCTGGGAGGGCTTTTGAGAGGATAACAGAGGTAACACGGAAGATGGCTTTGCATTTTGCATACTGCCACCAGTCCTTGTGGTCTCATCCTGTTGGATGGGGCGGGGTCAGGAGAGGGGTGAGAGAGAGCCATTCCCCATCCCTAACCCTCATGGTTGTCATACAGGAGCTGTGACAAGTGCCTTCCACCAGTCCGAGCTGTGAGTGGCCGGTGGAGAGAGAGGCCCACCCAGGAAGCCACCCCACCATGAGTCTGTGGGAGCTTGAAGATGGCCACAGCTGCCGAGGGACCCCCAGGCCGGCCCAGGAGTCCACGGCTGAGGAGGCAAGGACTGCAGAGCTGCAGATGAAGGTTGACTTCTTCCGGAAGCTGGGCTACTCATCTGCTGAGATCCACAGTGTCCTGCAGAAGCTGGGGGTCCAGGCAGACACCAACACCGTGCTGGGCGAGCTGGTGAAACATGGATCAGTGGCCGAGTGGGAGCGCCAGGCATCGCCGGACCCCTGCCCTCAGCTGCCTCTGGTCCCCCGGGGTGGGGGCAACCCCAAGGCCCCCATCCTGGAGCCCTCTCCCCCCGAAGATGACAAGGAGGGCAGTGACCTGAGGCCTGTGGTCATCGATGGGAGCAACGTGGCCATGAGGTACATGTCACTTCTGTGGCCAAGACTGTGGCCGGGAATGGTGGCCGTGTGTCTCTGCACCTCTGGTAGAGAGGATTTCAGAAAGGAGTTTGACCTCTTCTCCAGACTGGTCTAGAGGAAGGGAAAGGCCTTTATGGAGGCCCTACTGTGTGCCAGGAGGCTCCCTTAATCCTCATGGCTTCTTGGAAGTGGGTTTTAGGGATGTTTGAGGGAGCTCAAAGTGTTGCTCAGGGTCACACGACTGGTAAGTGCCGGAACAAAGATTCGAACTCAGGTCCTTCTGTCTCCAGAGCTACCTTATGCTCTTCAAGAGGGATCAGACTGTGGGCTCCAGCTTACTGCATAGGAGCCTTCTTTCCTCCTCCATGAGATGGGGATAACCCACCCCCTCAGGTGGTGGTTGTGAGGAGTGAATGCACAGAACCTGGAGAGAAGTAAGGGCTCATTAATCAGTAGTAGTTGTTGTTATCGTTACTATTATTCAGAGTCTGGGACTGCTGAGGCCTTGTCCCAGACCTGGGCTCCCATGGAAGCGGGCCCAGCTACTGAGGCCTTTGTAGCTGTGACCAAGAGTAACCTTGAGGATGTGGGTGGGTAGCTTGATGCTTTGGCTCCAGGGGAGCAGTGACTTGGGTCACTTCTGCTGGAGCCACCTGTGCTGGACTGGGCTCTGAGGGCTCGCCAGGGGGCAGAGCCAGGACTCAGCCCTGTAACCATCCCACCTCTCCCCTGTGCAGGCTCAGGTGGG
>NW_006780610.1:3993070-4010342 GCF_000442215.2 Lipotes vexillifer | reverse complement strand
GGGGGGGGAGGGGTGGCGGGAGGGCTGCCACGGACCCCAGGGAGCCCAGACTTCCCTTCCATCCAGGCCCTGCCCTCTGGCCCTGCTTTCTCCCAGTCCTTTCAAGGCAGGCTGGTGAGTCAGGGTTGGGTGGATGGTTCACAAGGGAAGGTTCCTGTGGGTGTGGATGCAGAGATCCCAGACACAGGTGTGGAGTGGGAAGGGCTCCTTCCCTGGCTTCCCTGAGGTCTCTCAGGTGGGCTGCCTAAGGCCTCTATGCCTTTGCCCCCTCTGCCCCTCCCACACCTGGCCTGCCTGGCCCAGCTCAGCTGTCTGGCTGGTCCTGGCCCAGCTCAGCAAGTGTGCAGGTGGCCCTCTTCCAGCCACTTCCAGTCAGTCTTCCCATCTCTGAAATGGACTGAGCCTAGGTGGAAATTGAGGAAAGCTGGCATCCACAGGCCAGCAGCCGCTGGTCCCAATATGTGCTTTGAGAGTTAGGGGATCCCTCTCAGGCTCCAGCAGTGTTTGGCTGGCATCAGTCAGTGACTCCCTCCTCTAGGGGCGTGAGCCAGGAGCGCTGAGCCCCGGGGGCAGCCATGTGCTGTGTGTGTTTGTGTCCCGGCAGAAGGAGGAGGGGCCTGGGCGGGAGGAGGGGCAGGTGTTGCAGTGGGTGGCCAGAGGCCGAGCCGCAGGGGCTTTCTGAGCTGGGGCAGTAGCAGGAGGGGAATTCCAGCCTCAAACTTCCTGTCTCAGCTGCTGCAGGGTTCCTGCCCTCCTGCCCCCTCCCGCCCAGGGCTGGCGGGCCAGCCCCTGCCATATGCAAATCGTGGGGAAATTCACCTCCGTTTCCTTCTAAGGGAATTTTTCTCCACTAGCTGGGCCCAACCCAGGCAGATCTTTTCACCTGGGTAGCCTGCCTTTTGGCCCTGCCCTCTGCCCTAGGGCGGGAGCCGCTGAGCTGGAGTCTCCGACAGAATCGCACATCTTACCAGTGTCTCGTTAGACAGGCTGAGGGGCCCTGACCTTCTGGGCCGACAGGACTGTGGTGTGGGATGGGAGGATGTCTGGTTTTCCTGTGCCAGCACAGCTTCCTCCACAGCAGCGAAGGGGGTCCAAAGTTAGCTGCAGAGAGGCACTCCTGGCCTGGGAGGGCAGGATCTGGGCTTGACTCGAGGGACTGGAACATGTGTTCCACTTGTCCCAAGACTAAGCCTCCGACTACCTGCGTAAGGGATGTTCTGGGGGCTAGGGTGGCTGAGAGCTGACTTGTCCCCAACCAGGATTGCTGCTGCCCAGAAGCAGTACACTGTCCTGGAAGCCCCGGTGTCCCATGAAGTCCCAGGGCTTGCAGGTGCTGGCCTGGGATGGGGCATATGCAGGTACACACGTGTGTATAGAAGGAGGCAGGTAAATGCATGTGCAGACTGCGTACCTGAGACAGGAACCCAAGGCAGAGATGATCCCATCCCCACATTTCTGGGGAGACAGAAGGCCTAGGGCAGGGGGAAGCACTGGGCATTGCGAAGACAGATCTGGGACCTGACCCATCCTGCCAGGTCAGGGAAGGCTTCTCAGAGGCAGTTGACACCTCACCTGGGTCCTGACAGAGGAGAGGAGTTTGCCAGATGCATGGTTTTCCCTGTTCCCAGCCTGCCCCACCCTCTGAACAGTTTGTTCAGACTCAAGTTTGGGAGCTTTTTTTCTTTCCTAAATAAACCTCAGCTCTTCTGTTAGGGGCAGGAAGGCAATCCAGTACCCCCAGATGTGGGTTCAAGTTCTGCCTCTTACCAGTAGCCAGGGAACCTTCGATGAGTCTCAGAGCCTTGTAAGGATGAAGCAAGGAGGTGTGCGATGTACCTGGCCTCCAGCAGGTGCTTGGTACCCACCCATCCCCGCTCCGGGCCTGCTGTCAGGGTTGGCACTTGTCTTTGTACTGTCTTATCATCAACACCCGTGGTGGCTATGAGCACAGCCTCTGGGTCTGCATTTCGGTTGGACCACTGCTACTGTGTGATGCTGGCAACTGGTTGCCCTCTGTGGACCAGTTTCCACACCCGAATAAAAGGGCAAGTGGGACTTCCCTGGTGGTCCAGTGGTTAAGACTGCACACTTCCAATGCAGGGGGCTCGGGTTCAATCCCTGGTCAGTCAACTAAGATCCCACATGACACGCAGCACAGCAAAAAAAAAAAAAAAAAGGTGGGGTGGGCCAGGGCCCTTTAATGATAGTACCCTCCTCAGAGACTTGCTGGTGATTCAGTATTGAGCATGGAGATCAGGGCCTGCCTCACAGCTCTCAGTAAATGTTAACTTTTATTATAAGCAGGCCGGCGGATGGCAGGGAGGCCCCACCTGGTGGGGGTGAGCCCTGCCTTCGGGCTGGACTTTGCCTCACCTACAGTTTACGGAGACCTTCAGCCCTGGGAGCCCCCCGCCTCACTCCCAGGCAGCCTCCGTGCCCGCCAGCTACCCTACCTCCCTTTCTACTTCTCTTGGGGCTCCAGCTATTACCGCCCCCAAGCCAGCCACAGGATGTGGTTGGCCATGGAGTTGCCTCTTTTGCATAACGCTTATTCTGTTTTGTGTGCCAAATATGAGAGTCTGAGTTGTTCGCTGAGGGGCAGGGACTGTCAGGGTGAGAGCCCCAGCTGACCCCTTCCAGCCCCCTAGCCTGGTCCTGGAGCCCTGCCGTGACACCCAGTATTACCTGGGAACCCCCCTTCCATTCCCAGGAAGCCAGCTGGAACCTTCACTTTGTTGGACTGTCTTTGGCCTCAAGAAAACAGGAACGTTGTCACACTGACATGGGCCCTTCTTAAGAAGGCTGCAGACCACCCGGCCCATTTTTCAGACAGAGAGGCTGAGCCAGAGCAACCTCAGGGCTTGCTCCTGGACCCAGCCACATTTGGATGGGGTGAGGTCTGGTCCACGGCCCTGGGATGTCGCATTTCCCAGCTCTCCTGCTGGCAGAGTCCCCAGAGTCTTCCAGACCGTCTTTTTGCCTCGGGTCATGCCTTCTCCAAAAGGGCAAGAAGAGAACAGGGAGTCCAGGCGTTTTGGGGAATTGGCAGTCAGAGGAAAAGCAGTTCCTTTCCCTTTCAGAACGGAAGGCCTCACAGCTGCCTCCTGCCCTGTGTCCCTCGCCCTCCTCAGTCCCAGCCCCTGCAGTTTGAGCAGGACTGAACTGTAATCCAACTTTAATCCGGAGCAATCTGGTTTCTCCTTCCCAGCACCCACCCTCAGCCCTGCCGAGCCGGCGAGGGAGGGGTGGTGACTCAGTCAGCCTGTGTATATCTGTGTCCCCATGGTCCCAGTGCCTTTCCCCCACCCCCAGGTGTGTTGTAAGCGGCCTGACCCTTCCCCATGTGGGAAGCGGGTGCTGCCAGATTCCTGGGCGGTTCCTCACTGTCAGGAGACGGAACCTCAGGGAAAGCCCCGGGTCTGGCCATCCCCGGCGGTGTGGGAACCAGCAGGGAATACAGGCCCTGGGCCCCCGGCCAGAAGACAGGGGCTGAGCCCAGCGGCTCCACCGGCCAGGGCAGGGGCTGGAGTGCAGCCCGCCTCCCTCCTGTGCAGATCTGGGAGCAGCAGGCCGACCCCGCCCTCCTCTCCTTCCCAGCCACGGGAACAAGGAGGTCTTCTCTTGTCGGGGTATCCTCCTGGCAGTGAACTGGTTTCTGGAGCGGGGCCACACAGACATCACAGTGTTTGTACCGTCTTGGAGGAAGGAGCAGCCTCGGCCCGATGTGCCCATCACTGGTGAGTGGCACCTCTGAAGGGGCGTGGTCTCCCTGCCCCAGGAACCCCTATTCTCAGTAGAGACCCTTTGGGTGTGAGCAACAGCTTCTAGGCCCCAAGCAGGGACCAGCATTCTTTTCCTGGCTTTTGCTGTCCTCAGCATCCCTGCTCTGAACAGCGCTCCTTGGAGATCACCTTGGGCAACCTCTGCCTCCGGGTCCTGGGCACCTCCCTCACCTAATGGTGGCGCGCTCTTGCCACGTCCCCAACGGCACAGGGGCAGCGTGGTGTGGCGGCTAAGCCCCTGGGCTCTGGAATCCTGGCTCAGTCCCTTCTGGCTCTGAGCCACTTGCCCCTCATCTGAGACGCGGGATGGATGGGGTGAGGATTTGATAAACTCGCAGGGTTGGTTGTGAGGATCACACGGGTTAATACACGTAAGTGCTCAGAAGAGCACCTGGCACATACCCAGCAAGTGCCAGCTGCCACCATTGCTGTTACATGAGCCCCCAACCTTTGGGAGTAGAGCCTGAGTTTATTTCCCTGGAAGTCTTGAGATCTGGGGGCAGGCTGGCTGGGGCCGCCCGCTCCAAGAAAAGCAGCCCCTTCTGGGTGGGTCCTTCTGTCCTGGTTGAGACACTCCTCTGACCCCAGCTCAAGCCGCGGCTCATTCGTAGATCCCTCGAGAACAGGCTGGGCACGACCAGGCCTGGTGTCCAGGAGCGGGAAGGAGGCAGCCCAGCTCTACTGAGGAGCCTTCCCTGAGCAGGACCTGCCGGCCTGTTCTCCAGGGTCCTTGGTCTTTGGGCAGCAAACTAGGCGCCAGGCCCAGCGAGGGGCTGGGCCTCAGCAGTGGCCTCTGCGGAGCCTCTTCCTGTTCCCGCGACCCTGGAGTTGAGAGCCCTGTGTCCGGCAACCGGGGGTTCAGGGAGCCCTGCGAGCTGGCTCTGGGTCCAGGCTGGGCCCTGACCTGCGCCCCTGCTGCCTCCCAGACCAGCATATCCTGCGGGACCTGGAGAAGAAGAAGATCCTGGTGTTCACGCCGTCGAGGCGTGTGGGCGGCAAGCGCGTGGTCTGCTATGACGACCGCTTCATCGTGAAGCTGGCCTTCGAGTCCGACGGCATCGTGGTCTCTAATGACACTTACCGGGACCTCCAGGGCGAGCGGCAGGAGTGGAAGCGCTTCATCGAGGAGCGGCTGCTCATGTACTCCTTCGTCAACGACAAGTACGTTCCCGCCAGCGCCGGGAGGTGCCTGTGGGAGGGGTGGAGCCGGGGGCAACTCTGCTGCGGGGCCCTGGCCTCGGGCCCAGGCAGCAGGCCCCACGTAGGAAGGGTCAGGCTGGGGCCAGACTGGGGCTTTCTGATCTGGGGGATGGAGAAGGAGCGTGTGGCACAGGATGATCAGTGCTTCCAAGAGAGCATCTCCACTCGCCAGCGCCGAAGCTCTGACCAGAGGCCAGTGGATGCAGCCTTAGATTCAGATGTTCGGCCTCAGCGAGCTCCCAGCAGGAGAGTCGCCCTAAAGGTGCCCATGGCTGCGGCCTTCTGGCCTGGGACCTCCTCCACTCCCTTGGGACAGTACCCCCTAGAGCCCAGGGATGTCCTGCTGGGCAGACACCAGTTCTAGGAGCTGCCCTCCTCTCCGTGCTAGCGAGGCTTCCTGTCCTGCCCCCTCGTCGGCGCTGGGAAGTCCCCCTTCATGGCTCTCACCTCCGCAGGTTCATGCCCCCTGATGACCCCTTGGGCCGTCACGGGCCGAGCCTGGACAACTTCCTGCGTAAGAAGCCACTCGTGGCCGAGCACAGGAAGCAACCGTGTCCCTATGGTAAGACCCCCAGCTCCACCCTCCAGGGCCCTCCTCATGCCATCCCCTTCCTCTCTTGCCTGAGTCGGCCTGCGCCCCACGTTCTTTCTCTCGGGGACCCCCATCCCCATGTTTCCTGTGCTACCCACTTCTGTCTCCCAGCCCCTGGTTCTAGAGCCCCCCCCCGCGGCTGAGAGCCCTCCTTAATTCTCTCCCAGGGAGGAAATGCACCTATGGGATCAAGTGCCGATTCTTCCACCCCGAGCGGCCAAGCCGGCCCCAGCGCTCCGTGGCTGACGAGCTCCGTGCCAACGCCCTCCTCTCGCCCCCCAGGCCGCCGAGCAAGGAGAAAAGTGGCCGGCGGCCTTCACCTTCCTCTCAGCCCGGCTCTCTGCCAACAGAGCACGAGCAGTGCGGCCCGGATGGGAAGAAGCTGGGGGCCCAGGCATCCCCGGGAACCCCCCGGGAAGGCCTGACACGGACCTTCACCCCGGCAGGCAGGAGCCTCCCACCTAGTGGGGGCAGTGGCAGCAGCTTTGGGCCCTCAGACTGGTTCCCGCAGACCCTGGACTCTCTCCCGTATACCTCCCAGGATTGCCTGGACTCGGGCATTGGCTCCCTGGAGAGCCAGATGTCAGAACTCTGGGGGATTCGAGGGGGCGGCCCTGCTGAGCCGGGCCCACCTCGGGGCCCTTATGCCGGCTACCGCCCCTATGGGGCCGAGCTCCCCACCACTCCGGCCTTCTCTGCCTTCGGCCGGGCCATGGGTGCTGGCCACTTCAGCGTCCCTGCTGACTACGCACCCCCGCCAGCTGCCTTTCCACCTCGAGAGTACTGGTCTGAGCCATACCAGCTGCCCCCACCCACCCCAGTCCTGCAGGAGCCCCGGGTGCCGGGCCCAGGGGCTGACAGGGGCCCCTGGGGCGGGGCAGGCAGCCTAGCCAAGGAGCGAGCCAGCGTGTACACCAAGCTGTGCGGCGTCTTCCCCCCGCATCTGGTGGAGGCGGTGATGGGGCGCTTCCCGCAGCTCCTGGACCCCCAGCAGCTAGCCGCCGAGATCCTCTCCTACAAGTCCCAGCACCTCAGTGAGTAAGCCGGCCAGCCGCCCGGGCAGCACCTCCGGCCTCCGAGGGCTGCCAGGCTGGGCTTTGAGCCTTCGAGCAGCCCAGCCCCGGCCCCAGCCTGGAGGCTGGACAGAGGGAGGATTCAAGTAGGGAAGAGAACCCACAAACCAAAGATACTGTAGGATTGGTTCTGGCACCTCTAGGCGTCTGCCCAAGGGGTCAGGAGCGATCACCCTGTTGATGCACATTGTGTCTGTAGTTTAAGGAGACGCTGCCAGTAACGGCTGTCAGTCTGTGGCTGAGGCCCAAACCCTCCTTTCTCTCAGAGGGCGGGGAGGGAGGCAGCGGGGAGCAGAGGCCTGGGCTGGGGGCCCTCTGCACGGCCCCCCACCTCCGCCCCGTCCCTGGGATGCCGGCCTTGGCCGGCTCGTTGGGCACCGTGTGCCCGCCCTCCGTGGGCCCTCCTCTAAGCCAATGAGGCCTCGTCCGTGCTCTAGTGGGCACGGGGCTTCATGTTAGTAAGCAAGATGCTTCTTAATAACCCACCTCCACTTCCGTCCCACTCTGTGCTCCTATCCCATCGCTCCTGCAGGGTCAAGGGCACTCTGCCCCACCCTCTCCTCCTCCCCCCTTCCTCTGTATTCAGAGCCATCTCGCCCTTCCCCAAGGGGGACATGTGTGTGTGTGTGTACAGGTGTAAATGTTAAATATTTTAACTGGAAAGCCCTTGCCTCTCTTCACACATCAATAAAGTACAATGTGAGCCCCTCTAAGAGGTGATGGTCTTTGTTGCTTCCGGGTGGAGCCGGCTCCTGGGTGATGGAAGGTCAGCAGGTGGGCACCCCGGATCTGCCTCCACACAGCTCCCTGACCCTTCTCTGGAAGGAGGGTTTTCTGAATTCTACTGAGAGTGCTCTGTCCCTTGGGGCAGAGGAGTCCTTCCCGAGGCCTTGGGTCAGGCCTTGAGAGGAGGCAGCTGTGGACACACGCACGGGCAGAGTGTCAGGAAGCAGAAGCATGAAGCTTGGAGTCCTGAGGCTGCAGTGCGGGGAAGGGGTGCTGTTGCGGGAGAGTAGGGGGATGGATCAGGCTGGCCCCTCCGTCTGCCCCGTGACCAGAGCTGAGCGTTCCAGGAGAGCTTGTAGGGTGGGCCTAAGGGCTCAGCTCTGCCCCATCCTCCCAGATCTTACCCTGCTTCAGGCCCGGAGTGGAGTAGGGGCACTGGGGTGGAATCAGCCTGGAGAGGCCCTGCCAGGGTAACCTCCAAGCGGGAGGTCAGGGGTCCCTGGCCCCAAACATGAGACCAGGTTCTGCCACCACGAATGTTACCTGGAGCAAGTGACTACCCCTCTGGGTCTCAGTTTCCGCATCTATGAAGTGGGGATCATGATGGCACCTACCTTACAGGGTTGTATCTTACGGGAGGATATGAGATCATCTGTGTTGTGTTCACCTCCACCCACCATCTCAACCTTCCCATCTGCCCCTGGAAGAAAGGGCCAGGCAGGAATACACAATTTTTAAAAAAAAATAAATTTATTTTATTTATTTTTGGCTGCGTTGGGTCGTCGTTGCTGTGCCCAGGCTTTCTCTAGCTGTGGCGGGTGGGGGCTACTCTTCATTGCGGTGCGCGGTTTTCTCATTGCGGTGGCTTCTCTTGTTGCAGAGCACGGGCTCTAGGCACCCGGGCTTCTGTAGTTGTGGCACGTGGACTCAGTAGTTGTGGCTCATGGTCTCTAGAGCACAGGCTCAGTAGCTGTGGCGCACGGGCTTAGTTGCTCCGTGGTATGTGGGATTCTTCCCAGACCAGGGTTCAAACCGGTGTCTCCTGCATTGGCAGGCGGATTCTCCACCACTGCACCACCAGGGAAGTCCTACACAATTTTTTTTCAGATAAAAATGAGGTATAAATGTTAAATATTTTAAGTGAAAAGCTGGACAGTCAGATGATCCCCAAACACCATCAGCAGTGGAAAAAATAGTTTTAAGAATTACATCTTTGGGCTTCCCTGGTGGCGCAGTGGTTGAGAATCTGCCTGCCAACGCAGGGGACACGGGTTCGAGCCCTGGTCTGCGAAGATCCCACATGCCGCGGAGCAACTAGGCCCGTGAGCCACAACTACTGAGCCTGCGCATCTGGAGCCTGAGCTCCGCACCAAGAGAGGCCGCGATAGTGAGAGGCCCGCGCACCGCGATGAAGAATGGCCCCCACTCGCCGCAACTAGAGAAAGCCCTCGCACAGAAACGAAGACCCAACGCAGCCATAAATAAATAAATAAGTAAATAAAGGAGTTTCTTGAAAAAAGAATTACATCTTTGAACATTTCACCCAATTTGTACTTTTTATTTGTGAAGCTTTTATTGTATCTATTTTTTTCTAGAAACTGCTTTCCCACAGAATGGCTGTGCAGCATGTTGTAGGAAAGGCCACCCCAGTGATCTCCCTGCACATTAGGGTCCCCCCTGCCCCCCCACCAGTTGCCCTTGGCCCAGAACGCTCTGTAGAGGCCTGCGCTTGTGGCAGGAATCCACGCGCACGATGTGACAGTGACTGCAGCAAACATTACTTCCAAGCCTGCATGTCGCGCTCTTCCAGGCGCTCTGTGCCTGCCGCGTCCAGCTGCCCCGGGACGCTTTACCTGCACCAGGAAATGTCGCTGCCTCGTTTATAAAACAGTTTTTCCAGTCTAGAACTGTATCCCAGATTAAAGGCTACTCATGGGCATTTGTGTTTATAGACAGGAAGCTAAAATACCGGACTGTCCAGTTCATTATCAGCCGCTGACGAAGCTGAGTGACTTCCCACGGAGGACACGGAGGACAGACTCAGGCAGGGCCTCTGCTTGCGGTCCCCTGGCCCCACAAACCTGAGGAAGGGAGGGACCCAGACACTAGTTCGCAGTGACCCTCGGGCCCCTGAGGGGGATGGAGGTGGAGGGGGTGCCCTCAGCCCCGCCCCTCACAGCCACGTGGAGTTACATCTGCATGGGGACCCTCCAGCGGGAGGGCTGGCCTGACCACCCCACGGCCCTGCTCACGGCAGGTGCGCCAGCAGTCCCACCCACACGGCCCCCTCTCTGCACACCACAGGGCGGGGAGGGTCGTGAAGGCTGTGAGGCCCCAAGGGAGGCCTGGAAGGAGAAGCAGGGCGCCTTCACCCCTCTACCCATCCCACCAGCCTGCTCTCCGTAAACGTGAAGGCTCACACTTGGTTCCTGACCAGAGCTGAACTCTTGGTCACTCACTGCTTCTGCTTTGTGGGGAGGGGAGGAAGAGGCAGATTCCACAGGCAGGTGGGCAGTGGACAGGCGGCAGTGGGCAGCAGGTCCGGGCTTGCTGTGGTACCGCCTGGCCTCGCTGGCTCGCCGGCAGGCACGGACAAGGGCAGCAGAGCCCACAAGGCAGGTGCGAGCTGGGGCCGGGCTCGTGGAGGACTGGGTCAGTTCGGTGCCCCGTCGTCTTTGCTTTCCCAGCAGCTTCAGCCTGGCTGGGCTGGGCTGGCCGTCCAAGGTTCGGAGCCTCCCCTCCAGGCCTCTTTCTCAATCTGGCTTCCGGGCAGAGCTCAGAGGCTGCCAGGCCCAATGCCCAGCATGTTTCTCTCCCAGGACTTGGGTTTTAACCGTGAAGTTTTCCTCACCACCTCCTGCCCCACCCGCTGAAGCATCTTTATTCGCGAGGCCTCAGCGTCCCCACCTGTGAAAGGGACATGATGGTCCCTGCTTCTCCCTAGATTTGGCAAGAGGACACCTCAGTGTGGCTGGTGGCAGCACAGGAGGGAGCAGCCCTGGGTTCGGGTCCCCCTCACTGGCTGTGTGGCCCTCTCGGGGCCTGGGCTTCCTGGCCTACCTCACAACACGGTTGTACAGTGTGAGAGAAAGACAAGTAACACGTGATATTGCTTATCTGTGGAATCTAAAAAAATGGTACAAATGAACTTATTTACAGAACAGAAATAGAGTCACAGCTGTAGAAAACAAACTTATGGTTACCAAGGGGGAAGGGGTGTTGGGGAGGGATGAACTGGGAGATTGGGATGGACATGTACACACTACGGTATATAAAACAGATAACTAGTAAGAACCTGCTGTACAGCACAGGGAACTCCACTCAGTACTCTGTAATGACCTATAGGGGAAAAGAATCTAAAAAAGAACGGATACATGTATATGTATAACTGAGTCACTTCGCTGTATACCTGAAACTAACACAACATTGTAAATCAACGATACTCCAATAAAAATTTTTTTAAATAATAAAAGAAAATAGCAATACTTGGGGGGGAAACAAGTGTGAAGGAGAGAGTGGCAGGGCCAGAACGTGACCCTGAGACAGGATCTCCAGCCACTGAGGTGCTGGAGGGGATCAAGCTCCAGTCACTGCCCAGCCGGCTCTTTCCTCCTTTTGTTTTCCTGGTTCCAGGGGCTGAGAAGCCAATGCAGAGCGTCTGCAAATACCTGCATTGGGAAATGACCCTGGGGCGCTCACCGAGGATGGCCTCCTGCCGGCCCTTCCCCCAACCCCCCTAGGCCCCTACACCCCACCCTGGGGCTCTCACCAGCAGGGGCCTGACCCTGGGTCTTCTTGCAAGTTCTGTCCTGCACTCGGGGTAACCACACTGGGGCGCAGGATGACTGCGGAAACCTTGGCCTCCCTGGCAGAGAACTGGATGCAATTCCCTGCCTGGAGGTTGCCGCCCCCTCTGTCCCCATCGCACCGCGCCAGCCTGACGAAGCCCTACAGTCCCTAAGGATCTGAGGGCCTAAACTAGGAGCAGGAGAGTTTTGGGGCTCCAGGAGAGCAGCTCCTGGGCAACCTCCACCCCAGTGCTGCTAACACCCCAAACAGCACTGGTCTCCTGCAGGGTGGTATGGGGGAGTGGCTGGGAGAGGCCACCAGTCACCATCCAGCTGCCACTTCCTCCCTCTTCCCACGCTCTGTGCCCTCCCTCCTCCCCCCAGTTCCCCTGGAAAAGCCGGACTGTGTCTCCCCTACACAGAAGGGCAAGCCCCCTGCCCTGAAGGAGGCGCTGGGCAGGTCTCTATGAGAAACAGACTGAGCGAGCCACAGAGAAACTGGGATTCAAGGGGACACAGATCTAGAGTTTGGGGAGGGGTAGTGCCATCAGCCCAAGCCCTGGGCCCAGCTGGTCTCCAGGGGTTCCTGCCCCTAAAGAAGGCAGTTCCGGGATCCTAGCACTTTTGCCCCAAGGATCCTCAAACCTCTGGCTCATTTTTCTCCCCTAGACAATATAGCAGGGTGGGTAGAGGGTGGTAAGAGCCTGTTCTGGGGGCCTCCTAGGTCATGGGAAGGGTGTGGGAGATTTGGCTGAAAGGGACAGGAAGTAGGTCCCTGCAATTAAGGAAAATGAAGCCTCCTCAGGCCATGGTATGTAAATCCTTCCGGCTAGTTCCTGGATGGGGAGGAGGCCCCAGGCTGTCATTCTGGGGTGTGGCCTCAAAGCCCGACTCAAGGCCGCTACTGGTGATCTTAAACTGCTCACCCATTTAAGAAATGGCTGCAAAACTAGGTGGGAGAAATGGACTGGGCAACCCACCCACCGCACAGGGTTAGGCTTGTTGCTAGGAGGCAGGTCCCTGGGAAGGGTCCAAAGGCTCTGATTCTGGCTGCTCTCCAGAGAAGAGCCTCGCTAAAGGCCAGGGGCGCTGTGGTGCTCTGCCTGCCACCTGCTGGCACCTCCTGGTAAGGACTGCCTGGGGAGCAGGGGGCCTGCTTAGCCCACAGGGCTGCCAGCCCAGGCCTGAGCACAGGGCCTAGAAACTGGGATGCTCGGCAGGATCCGAAAACACAAATCTAAAGAGAAAACTATGGAAAGTAAGTGCTAAGGCAGAAACAGGGAATTCTCAGGGGTCTTTGCAGCTCCACCTGGAAAGCAACACCAGAGGTCACAGTCCGCCCTACAAAGTTTAGAGTTCCAGAAAATTCCTACTGTTCTGGGTAACAAGTTACCCAAGACAAATTCTCAGGAACTGGATGAATAGGGAGGAAAGGAAAAGGAGAAAGAAATACTTGTATTCCTTTTTTTTTTTTTTTGGCTGCACTGGGTCCTCGTTGCTGAGCACAGGCTTTCTCTAGTTGCGGCAAGCGGGGGGCTCCTCTTCTTTGCGGTGCGCAGGCTTCTCACTGCGGTGGCCTCTCCTGCTGTGGAACATGGGCTGTAGGTACGCGGGCTTCAGTAGTTGCAGCGCTCGGCCTCTAGGGTGCGCAGGCTCAGTAGTTGTGGCTCGCAGACTCAGCTGCTCCGCAGCATGTGGGATCTTCCCAGACCAGGGATTGAATCTGTGTCACCTGCATTGGCGGGCAGATTCTTAACCACTGCGCCACCAGGGAAGTCCCTGTATTCCTATTTTTAAAGTGATATGGAAGATAAAGTCACAGTGAGTTCCACGTATTTCAACTCTTTGGCTCAGCCATCCCACCGCTAAGCATTGTGTTTGCAAAATGATGTGTGTAATGCACCACAACACTGTCTGAAACAGCAAAAAATGGGAAATAACATTAACACTATCAGTAGAGGACCGGGCTAGATAGATTTTGGTAACAAATGTAATGGAGTATCAGGTAGCCAACAGAAACGAGGCCGCTGCATTTATAGAACATTTTCTAAGCTATATTACTAGCTGTAAAAAGTATGCTCCCATTTCAGTAATAGACACACATATGTGTGCATGTTGCTCACGAATGTACAAGGTTCTTCTGGAAGGATACACAGGAAACTGTCTCCGGGAAGGACAACTGGGAGCAGAGGGGCAGATGGACTGACTTTTCATTGACCGCACTTCAGTACCATTTGAATATATGCCACTTGCATGTATTACTTATTCAGATTAGATTTTTGTGTGTGTGTGGCACGCGGGCCTCTCACTGCTGTGGCCTCTCCCGTTGCGGAGCACGGGCTCCGGACACGCAGGTTCAGCGGCCATGGCTCACGGGCCCAGCCGCTCCGCGGCATGTGGGACCTTCCCGGACCGGGGCACGAACCCGTGTCCCCTGCATCGCAGGCGGACTCTCAACCACTGTGCCACCAGGAAAGCCCCAGATTAGATATTTTAAAGCACCCTTGGGTAGAGAAATAAGTTATGGGGGTGGGGATGGGGATCTGAGGAGGGCTGTAGTGGCCAGGGGTCTCTAATGTTTTTTTTTTTTTTTTTTTTTTTTTTTTTGGCACCACGCAGATTATGGCATCTTCGTTCCCCAACCAGGGAAAAATCCCTGGCCCACAGCAGTGCAAGCACGGAGTCCTAAGCACGAGACCGCCAGGGAATTCCCAGCTAATGTTTATTCTTGTACACGAATGGTGAAAAGGTGCACACCTACCCCCAACATGTGTGATGATAATTGCCATTTGGGAAGATCAAAATGGTTGACTGCTTGTGGTTCAACCTAATATTTATTTACAAATTATCTTACATGTACTAATGAATGAATATTTCTGCATATTATATAACAGAAAGTGAGGAACTAAGTAAGGCTGAGCCAGAAAGTAAATATAAACCAAAAGCCTGCTGTGTTCATCCCAGCCCCCAACCCCTCCCCTTGGAGACCAGCAGCCTTTGAAGTGGGGATCAGAATCAACTCCGCCACAGCCCATCTCAGTGAGGAAAACTGTTTCAAATCATGAAGCTTACCACTTATAAAATTCAGGCCTGATAATGTTAATTTGGATTAACACAGGAATGAGAACCTCAGCCCCGTCTTCTTCTTATCTCTGCACCTTCTAGGCACATCGCCCTCGCAGGGACTCAATACAACCCCAGCCTGGGAGAAGCAAATGTGTGCAGAGCGCAGTCCTGCTCCCCCAGTGCAGCATCCCCAGTCGGGCTTCCGATGTGAGTTATTTTTGCTTTTTTTTGCGGTACGCGGGCCTCTCACTGTTGTGGCCTCTCCCGTTGTGGAGCACGGGCTCCGGACGCGCAGGCTCAGCGGCCATGGCTCACGGGCCCAGCCGCTCCGCGGCATGTGGGACCTTCCCGGACCGGGGCACGAACCTGCGTGCCCTGCATCGGCAGGCGGACTCCCAACCACTGCGCCACCAGGGAAGCCCCCGATGTGAGTTTTTAAAGTGTAATGATGCCTCAGTAATTTGGAGTAAGACTAAGGGGCAGAGGAGTCAGAATAAAAGCAAAAACTAAGTCACACAGTGTTTCAAAACAGCATACTTACTGCTCTCAAGCTTAGGCCATTTAATACTTGTTTCAGTTCCCTTACTTAGCACACAGGTCAAGCAGTCAAGAATACTCTCTTTAGAATACATACTTACAGGGTACTTACGTTACCCCAGCACCCAAAGGCTCAATCCTGGAGTCGGAAATAACGCTAACGCCTGCTCCCTCCTCTTTCACAGCAAGGGATTTTCTTCTAAGCAAAGAGAATAAACTCCATTATAGGGTAAACGTTTAACCTAATTATGGATCAATTTCCTACAGCACTCCGGAGGCCCCCAGGATGGGGACAGCAGCTTCGACAGGCCATGCTCTCAACCCTCACTAGCCCTGTCCAAATTCACAACACCTCCCTCCGTCTCTCCCCTGGGTCCCAAATGGCTTCTCACCTCCTGCTTTGTGGGTTGTTCCCGTGCTCTGTGTTCAACTTTTAGGGTCTGATGGTGTTTAGAGCACTTTGAGCTATTTCCTCATCTCCTGGAAGAGGGTACTTGAGACTCCCTAGGAAGCTCTATACAGGCACCATCCTCCCAGGATAAGACATACAGTGCCTGGATTTTTTTTTTTTTAATATCTTGTAACTACCAAAAGGAGCAAAGGGCAACCTATTCCCATCTTAGAGATGAGAAGGTTAAAGACCGGAAGCCAAGTACTATTCCAAACCCAACCAAGCTGGTGAAGGCAGTACCTTCTCAGTCGTCCTGGCAGCCATTCCAGGGCAGGGGTCACTGGTGGGGGCAGCTAAGATGGGAGGACACAGGCCACCCAGCAGACCACCCCCACCAAGTGTCACAGATAGGAACTGCGAGGGCAACTGCCACCTAAATACACGTGTTCCTCCGCTAGGATGGTTGTTCCTCTAATCAATAACTTGATCAAGGTCATAACCTTATCCTCTTTTAAACTCAAGCAAACTTAAGCTTAGCTGATAGCCAAAGTTGCAAATGTCACAAGTATGGTAGGCAGGGATCTCCCGGCATTTTTTCCTAAACCAGCCCAACATAGGGAACCTAAGTGATCTCTCAAGACTCTTGTATCTCCAGTATGTCTGGCCAACTTACAGGAAAGTTGTGAGGTCTCCTAATCAATGATTAAACTTTATAGAGAAAGTATGTATAAAGCAAGCCATGTCTCTAACCATAATTACACATACATAGAGGTATTCATACACATAGATATGCTTTTTAATAATATATCTTCTTAAGAGCAGTCCTACTCTCTCTCTAGCAAAAGTCAAACTGTGAGAGTCAGAAATATCTTCGGGTTTCCTGTGTGCTGTCCTCAGAGTTAAGGAAACCACCGGGATCCCATCCTTCCCTCCCGGGAAAGGAGACTGACAAAAAAGGATACAGAAAGCTGGTTTCCACTGTCTTTAGTTTTTGTTTTGTTTTTAAGGAACAATCTATATAAGAAACTAATTCCTTAAAAAAACCCTGAAGTTCTGCAACCAAAGACATAGGCAAAGACATCTAAATAGCCACAGAGTCAAAAAAAAAAAAAAAAAGTTTATTTGAGAACAAGAGGAAGCTTTTGCACATCTGACAAGGTAGACGTGTTTTGATAACAGACGCCATCCATATTTCAGCTCTACCAATATTGCCACAAATGGAACATATTTTTTCTAACAAAGATATGGAGATAAGTAAAGGACTATGACTAAATAGAGTCAAAGGAAAGGTGAGGCCCCACAGCTTATCCCTTAGACTGATTCATGACATAGGATTTAAATCGAACAATCCAGTCTCCTAATGCAGTGGTTCTCAACTTGGTTTCTTGTCAGAATGCCAGGGACTCTTCGAATGAATATCCCCAATACTAGGCTGTACCCGAGTCAGAGTCTTGGGGAGTGCAACCCAGGCACTGGTATTTTTTTAAGCATCCCAGGTGATTCCAGTGTGCAGCCAAGGTGGATGGCCGCTGCTCCAGAGGCAGGTAACAGCCATCAACAGGCTCCTCAGCCCATCCACCCTGAAAGGAAGGGGCATCTGCTGGGCATCGCGGCCTCTTGGTGACCCTGTCATTCACTTTGCTCAAGGACTCCAGGCGTTATATCAGCTTAGGGTACAATCTAGAGCCTTTCCATTTGCCTTACTCATTTTTAGAGCAATATTTAATCAGGCAAATACCATCAAAGAGAGAAAAGATGGAAAAAGAAATTTCCGTAAGGCATGATACGGATAAGTAAGTGAAAAAACAAACTCAAGTTTAAAAGTGAAGGATGAGAAGTCAAAGCCTGTGAAACTTTATTTATACAAAAGAATAAAAATACCTATTTTAAAAGGATTGATTTAAACTCATGTTTTTCAGCTTTTCCTGTTCCTTGAACATGAAACTGCTTCCAACTCAAAAAGATTTAAGATAGGTAATTATTAAATAAACACTCTTTACCTTCCCTCTGCAGAGAAACAAAAAGCCAAGTCCCCATTTTATTTATGGTAAACCAAATTATTTTCAGTTAAGAATGTTGGCAACTGCACGAAAGAGATTATCAGATATGTCAGCAGG
>NW_006780610.1:3967396-3992920 GCF_000442215.2 Lipotes vexillifer | reverse complement strand
CAGCAGGAAGGTATGAGCTGTACAATGGCATTACAAAAAGTCCCAAAAGAAAATGAGATGGTAAAAACAATCATAGAAAAATGATAAAACACAAACAAAATAAGAAAACGCCAGATATTTACAGCCTCCCTCTGAAATGTGACTGCTCTACTGTTCAGCATAAAACAAACCTAGAGGACATTTCTCGATGCGCATCACAGATGAAGCTGGTGCCAGCCAGTTTGACGGGGGAGACACTGGTTCCAAGAAGGGAGAAATGCACAGTTAGCAACTTGCTGGGATTAAAACAATGTCTTGGGTCGTCCTGCAATTGTTACTGAAAATGACACAAAATAAATGCTCCAATATGGTCTTACAGAAATGACTTGTTTGTCACCACATTTCAGAACAAACTACTCAGAGTCACAGGCACCAGGTCTGGGAAAGCAGAGATGGATGGCCACGCAGCCAGGTGAGGGGTGTTTATCTTTGTGAGGTCGGAGGAGGGAAGCAGGGCTCTATAGCCTGGACGCTTCTGCACTAATGAGTCTTCTAATAATCCTGAAGAGAGAAAAACAAAAGTCCCAACTTATTCTCAGCAGAACATTGATAAATTCTCACCAACAACCCTGCTAGGCTATTGCTCTGTAGCCAAAGATTCTATTTCAAATATGACAGACAATATTTCACATCGAAAATGGCTTGTCTTCTGAGTCCACAAAGGGACAGAAACATCAATTCTGCCTTATTAGACCTGAGAACTCACCAGTTAGAGGCATGGGGGTGGTGAGGAGGGGTAGTATTAACAGTTCATTATTTAATCAAAGGGAATTTTTCTTCAGGAAAAAATGTGTGAGCCTTTCTCTCTCCAAAATATAAAGAAAGTACACAAACCTAAAAGTCAAAGTGCATCCAGATGGATACCCCAGACTTTAAAACAAGAACTGTGACCCCAGATTAGGAACACTCAAGCTCTGAAGACAAATACGTTTTTCTAACCGTCTACAAAAATCACCAGCCTCTCTGAAATGGTCTGGCTGATACTTACAGCTCGTGGTTTTTTGTTTAACTTCAGATCAATCCTGTGATAGGAAAGATAAAAGATATTTGCATTTTAATTTACAGAAAACGGGTCCAAGAATCAGCTACTGCATAGGGCACAAGCTATAACAAAGGCTATTTGGTTAAGTAAAATCCACATTCTTCATTAGACTATGTCATATTTAGTTGTTTACCCAGATATCATTAAGCAGGTATTTATTAAAAACATGAGCAGATACTCTTGCCACAAGGTAAACTTAGATGACTCAAAAAGAAATACACTATAGCAGTTATAAAAAAGTCGTACAATTTTAAAAAATTATTCCAAAATTACACGTTAAAGAGCTTGGGTTAAGAGGGCATGCTCTACGTTAATGTGTTAGCTCTGCAACTATGTTGCTGATAATCACTGAGACACTGAGTGATTAAGAACAGGGAAGAGACTAGGAGTTTGTATTCCTGGACATGAAACACAAAAGAAATTCAACAAATTTCAGTTTTTAAATCTTTCCAGAGCAAAACATCAAGATCTTAAACTATCAATCTCCTTATGAAGCAAAGCCAGGATATCAATTTAAATATTAATCAAAGTAAAGGTTATCTATTTTTAAAGAAATTAAAATGCATAAAAGTGAAGTTTACTGAATTTTGCTTAAGTTATTAAATAAAATGTTACCTCCATCACGTTTTTCTGTTTTTAAAAAAAACTTCCCAGCCTAACCTAATATACATACCTACAATTAAACAGATAAACTATGGGTTAGAAAGGTCTCAAAAAGGCATATTTGTCTCTACACACTAAACAACACAGCACAAATACTAATTCAAATCAAACTTACTCAAAGTCATAATCAAACATGCCAGACGGGCTGAGGGGCAGCATTTGAAAGGAAGAAAGCAATAGAAATTAATATCCTAATTGAATAAATTAGTTGATTAGCCACCCTAGCAAGATTTGTAGAAACAAAATCACTTTTAAGAATCTTAAGCCACAAAGTTTCAAACATCAAAGCACCAAAGATTCTGTGGTTGGGCGATTCCCTTCCCTCAATGGATTTCATATCAGAAGAACAGACTATAAAAAGAAAAGTTATTTCATTAGAAAACTAGACACCTGCAGGCCTTCTATTAACTGCCAGATTCAGAGTTAGAACTTTTAAAATATTTAATTATAATGAAAAATAAACAGGGCATTTAGAAGAAATAGAGAACAAAGGGTTTAGTCACATAATGAAAAGTGCTTTGAAGACCGTACCAACAGCTCAGCATAATACACTTTCACTAAAATGAAAGATAAAAATATCATAGAGTTTTGAAAATAAAAAACATTTTGCAATTTCTAACTCGGGTTTTATATTTAAGCATGTCCAAACATGGTACTCCTTTTCTCTGCATTCATGCTACAAGCCAGGGGTTGAATCAGAGTCTGATTCCAAAAACCACACAGCCATATGACTCTGCCCCTGAACTGGTGAGGGCAGTTAACGGTTTATGTCAGGGCTACAACTGTGGAACGCCGCCGAAGTCTGCAGTGCACCTATTGAAACAAAGGGAAGTTGACATCCACAAGCACCCAAGCCGTAAGGGTCCAGACGCGAGAGCAGTCTAGAGGAGAAGGCCGTTTCGGGCCATCACTGCTAACAGACCATGGGCTGGGCAGACCTCCAAAGCAAATGTTAACCAGGGGCACGACACCAGCTCCTTAGCTGGCTCCAGAGCCTTTCAGATGGTAGACAGGAGGTAAAACAATATGTAAAACGGCTGTGTTTCCTCCTAGCCAATGTTTGCAAGAGTGAAGCTGGAAGAAAGCTTAACTTCAATAACCTTTATGCAACAGTTTCACTTAGGACATTTGGGAAAAGTATACAGCAAGTGTACAAACCAGGAACTGTCAGGAATTTAACTTTCAGCCTAACTTAACTTTGTTCAGAAATTAAAGAAGTAGACTGTACCTACCTCATGAAAACGTCACAAACTACCTAGAATTCTAGAGCTTGGTACAGTAGCAAAACCCTGTACGAGCAGCTATAAGGTTATACCGATTTCAACTTTTTTCTTTAAAGACACTGGGACTTATCGTTCAGATATCACGTAAAAGATAAGACTTTAGAATCTTGTGATCATTTATGAATGCTAAAAATTATCTGATAGATTTTTATATTCCTAAAGAGGACAAATTCAAAGTTCTTCCCTTTTTGCTAGGGTACTTATTTATTTCCACTTTGCTTTACTCATCACTAAACAGTGTCTTACACCATGGTGGGTATTCAGACTTTTGTTGAAATAATTTACTGTTGACTTTTATCTGACAATATGGGGTGTGGTACATTGAAGGAGAAACGACACTGTACTGGGAGCAAAGTTACAAACATGTGTAGACAAAGTGCTCCCCCGCCCCCATCCCCCAATCAGTCAGACCCACTAAGACATTAGTCAGGGGCGAGGGGTTTGGGCCAGACACAATTCCTGACTAGAGATGGCAGGAATCTGAGAAGGTGTGCTAATAAACCTATTTTCTCCAGAAAGAAGGCAAATCAGCTCCACTATCCTCCCTCAGGGCAGGTGAGTCCCTAAGGCCAACGGAGAAACCCAGCAGGATACTGAACCTGGGGAACACAAAAGGATCCTGCTTTCCAAACAGAAAGCCCCATTGTGAAGGCAATAACTAACATCAAATATCTTTTTAAATCCTAGTATTTTTCTGGAAGGAGTTAGCTCCTAGGGCCGGGAGAGGAAAGGGTAGGAAATGCTGTTACTATGGAAATCTACCAGCAATCTGCAAGAAGAAAGTTAAGTAAAGGTCTAATTCCCTTTTATCAGCTGATCGTATCATTAAGGAAAATAAGGTATTACCTGAAATAAACAATAGCTATCAATAGAGTCTAGTGTACCAGGAATGGAGAAAGTGTCCCAGAAACTTTCAAGGAATTTACCCCTCCTCTACTCTGAAATAGGAAAATAATTATCCCATTTAAAATGACACTGGTGTAAACTTAATGAAAGCAACACAGAGCATGACCTTTTTATCTGGACAATTTAAAAAAATATTTTTAAGAGTATGGATCTCTGCTGTTTATGATAAACTAGCGTCAGTCCTGTCACAGCGATTAAATAAGCTGTAGCCTTACCAGAAAAAAAAAAAGAAAAGAGAGAGAGAGATGCAATTTTTGCTCTCTCTTACTGCACGTATGAGATTGGCGTGGTGATTTCTGGTTTGCAGAAAAATGTTAGCCTGCAGTCCTTAGCCACTATCTGGAGGATATACTATTTCTGGGTCTAAAAACCATCACCAGCATTGACAAGAAAAACTCTTAGAAGAATTAAAGAATCAGTTGATGCCAAGGAGGCTTAAACCCGTTAGAGTTAATTCTGTATTATCCCTGTATGCCACATCTGGCAAAGGTGACAACTGTAATATCCTGGGTGCCTGAGGGAATGTTCTGTGGGACAACCCAGCCCAGAAGCAAACTGACTGGCACAGGGAAGCCCACCCATTCCTTGCACGCCCCCTTTCATCTCCTCAGCATGCAGGCTCCTAAGAGGAGCAGGACAAAAGCCAACCTGGTGGATATCTGGTTTTCAAACCTCCCAGAAGAAGGTTTGAGGCCATCCCTTCCTCTAGAAACTACTGCATTACCCTCTCTGAGTTGAGCTGTAGAATTTCCAATTATCTGAGCTAACAGGCCCCGGCATCATCATATAAACCCCAAGGAGAGTGAATGCTAAAACCCTCTCTGGGTGGCACCTGACCTCTCTGTCCACTGATGTGATTCCTATCTCATTAGGCACTACAAAAAAAACACAGTGAACAAACATTATCTAGGAAGGTGCTCTCATATCTTATAGCCCTTATATTGTTCCTCTGATACTGAAATCAGCATTTTACAAAGATAAATAAAAACAGAGAAATCATAAGCAATCAAAAAACTTGTATTTAAAAAGCATAAAGGGGCTTCCCTGGTGGCGCAGTGGTTGGGAGTCCGCCTGCCTATGCAGGGGACACGGGTTCGTGCCCCGGTCCGGGAAGATCCCACATGCCGCGGAGCGGCTGGGCCCATGAGCCATGGCCGCTGAGCCTGCACGTCCGGAGCCTGTGCTCCGCAGCGGGAGAGGCCGCAGCAGTGAGAGGCCCGCGTACCGAAAAATAAAAATATAAAAATAAAAATAAAAAATAAAAAGCATAAAGGCACTATCAGATCAGTTCTGTCCATCCTCCAGGGAATAAGAACAGGCAGCGATCAAGGTTAGGAGCAGAAGACTTATATCCCACTTTTCAGCTTCCCAACACACGCTAGTGGCATTTTCCAAACACTAGTACACAGATTCCATTTCTATTTCCCTTTTTCTCTTCTGAAAGGATTTCAAATTCACTGTATTAAACAAAAGTTTTATGGAACCAAATTCTCCTACACTAGCAACACTGAGAAGGATGTCTTCCTTCACAGTTACTCTAATGCCCACTAATTCCTCCCTTAGAGAAAAATGAGCCTGTTTCACTTGGACCAAATGAATTTCTTCCCATCAGCAACAGAAAGACCACACCAATCCTGAAGAATGTTTATTCTATTAAAGTCCCTTCACAGCAATGGTCACGGAAGAGCTCTAAGTGGGTGGGGATAGGGTGGGGGCATAGGGGGTGGGGAAAGGTGGTCCCTACCACTGACCTGTGCCGGTTTTTATTCTTTCGTTTTTTATGGCTGCTGTGATGACTCCCTGAGGAAGCAGAGGAAGCAGCCTTCTGAGGTTTCACTCCCTGCACAGATCCATCCAGATCCTCAGGGTCCTCCTGGCTGGGCTCGTTCTCCTGATTGTGGAAGTCTGGAGAAGTGTCACTTTCCGTCCCACTTCCTGGCTCCCCTGGAGGGAATGAACACAAGCCCCCCAAAGCATCATCAGTACTCCTCAGGCACTTTGTCCATCAGTCAGGAAAGAATTCCTGAGCACTGACACATAGAAAAAGACTTGTTTCCTACCCTCAAGGACCCTATGGTCTAAGGGACAGGAAGATACATACAAAGTTACCAGAGTTCCTGAGAAACCTGTAATCTGAAACAATGTAACCAGAGGCAACAGACCTAAAGACAGCTGGGAGATTGGACCATACAGCCAAGATAACCTCGCTATATAAAGGTTATTTAAACAAGAATATGCTTGTTCCCATTATTAATATGGGATTAATAATTACACAAGAAGCATTATCAAAAACATTACATAGGTCTTCGGGAGGTGAGAGATGACCTGGGGAAAACATCCTACAGCTGGCCCTGGTTCCCTCCCCAGACCACATGGGAATCCTGACTTTCCATCAAGAAAAAGGGCCCAGGAGGAGAAGAGCCCCATTACCTAAGTTACTCTGAGAAGCCTTAAGAACATTACCTTTAAAGTGGTAATAATACCCTTCAGCTAACAGATATTCCCAAGTTTATTTATTTTTAACACCTTTATTGGAGTATAATTGCTTTACAATGGTGCGTTAGTTTCTGCTGTATAACAAAGTGAATCAGCTACACATATACGTATATCCCCATATCTCCTCCCTCTTGCGTCTCCCTCCCACCCTCCCTACCCCACCCCTCTAGATGGTCACAGAGCACCGAGCTGATCTCCCTGTGCTGTGCGGCTGCTTCCCACCAGCCGTCTATTTTACGTTTGGTAGTGTATGTATGTCCATGCCACTCTCTCACTTCGGCCCAGCTCACCCTTCCCCCTCCCCGTGTCCTCAAGTCCATTCTCTACGTCTGCGTCTTTAATCCTGTCCTGCCCCTAGGTTCTTCAGAACGATTTTTCTTTTTTTTAGATTCCATATATATGTGTTAGCATACGGTATTTGTTTTTCTCTTTCTGAGTCACTTCACTCTGTATGACGGACTCTAGGTCCATCCACCTCACTACAGATAACTTAGTTTCGTTTCTCTTTATGGCTGAGTAATATTCCATTGTACATATGTGTATGTGCCACATCTTCTTTATCCATTCATCTGTCGATAGACACTTAGGTTGCTTCCAACTCCAGGCTATTGTAAACAGAGCTGCAATGAACACTGTGGTACATGACTCTTTTTGAATTATGGTTTTCTCAGGGTATATGCCCAGTAGTGGGATCGCTGGGCCATCTGGTAATTCTGGTAATTCTAGAATTCTAGAAATCTGGTAATTCTATTTGTAGTTTTTTAAGGAACCTCCATACTGTTCTCCACGGTGGCTGTATCAGTTTGCATTCCCACCAACGATGCAAGAGGGTTCCCTTTTCTCCACACCCTCTCCAGCGTTTACTGTTTGTACATATTCCCAATTTTAAAACATCCCTCAGATATATTAAATAAACAAGTTCAAGAACAATTTGCCTAAATACGTTTTTAAGAAAAATTACAGGTATTTTGGTAAAACGTATACTTTTTCTTCCTGAAAGGAATTTCTTGAAACTCTTAATACAAAAGGATGGGGGAGGAAAAGACTTTCACTTTACTGAACTGTTGAAGAATCCTAAATACGTGCACACATTACCTGTTTCTAAAAATTGTCAAAAGGGGTTATGTGGACAGCAGAACCAGGGACCACCTTTCTTCTTTTTACGTCTTTGTATTACAAACTACTGGGAAGAGATTTCAAATTGAGTAGCACATGGATATGAGAGCTAAAAGAAAGAGGCAATCCCAAAAAAAGCAGAAGAGAGAAACAGAAGCGGATCTCAGCAATCATGAAACCCTATTTTTGAACACTTTGTGAAAACAACAGAAGAAGGAGCTCTAAAACTAGGAAGCTAGAAAAAGTATACTGACCAACCCTGTCCTGAGGTTCAGGAAAACTGATTTCATATAAAAATTAGCACAAGAACTTCCAAACTTACTACACAAAGCTAGAGTAACCAAGACTGCATGGTACGAGCATAAGAATAGACATACAGGTCAAGGGAACAGAATTCAGAGTCCAGATATAAATCCTTACATTTATGGTCAATTGAGTTTCAACAAGAATGACAAGACAATTCAATGAAAAAAAAATCATCTTTGGACAAATGGTGCTAAGATAACTGGATATCCACATGCAAAAGAATGAAATTGGAACCCTATCTCATACCATATACAAAAATTAACTCAAAATGGATCAGAGACCTAAATGTAGGAGCTATAAAACTCTTAGAAACTATTGGATTAGGCAATGGTTTCTCAGATAAGACCACAAAAGCAAGCATGACAAAAGAAAAAATATGTAAAGTGAACTATATCATGTATGTAAAACTCTTGAACTGCAAATATCACCCAAAAAGTAAAACAACCCACAGGGGTGAGGTGAGGGCAAAATGAGCAAAGGGAGTCAGCTATATGGTGACAGATGGAAACTAAACTTTTGGTGGTGAGAACACTGTAGTATATACAGAAGTCAAAGTATAATGTTGTACATATCAAACTTATATGTTATAAACCAATGCTAACTAGAAAAAAAAATCACAACCCACAGAATGGAAGAAAATATTTGTACATCATATATCTGATAAAGACTTGTATCCAGAATACATAAAGAACTCTTAGAACTCAATAATAAAAAGACAAAAAAAAATTGAAAACATCAGCAATGGAGTTGAATAGACATTTCTCAAAAGAAGATACACAAATGGCCAATAAGCACAGGGAAAGATGCACATCATTAGCCATTAGGGAAATGCAAATCAAAACTATAATGAGATAGCACTGCCTACCCACTAGGGTAACTATAATGGAAAGACAAACAGTAACAAGTGTTGGTGAAGATGTGGAGAAACTAGAACCTTCAAACACTGCTGATGGGAATATAAATTGTACAGCCAACTTGGAAGACAGTTTGGCAGTTCCTCAAAAGATTAAACATTGAGTTAACAAATCACCAGCAATTCCACTCCTGAGTATATATCCAAAGAGAAATGATAACATGTTCACACAAAACTGGTCATAAATGTTCACGGAAGTATTATTCACAGCAGCAAAATGTCCATCAACTGATGAATGCATAAATAAAATGTGGTATATCCATGCAATGGAATATAGGCACAGCTCGGAGACATTGTGGATTTGGTTCTAGACCACCACAATAGAGCGAGTATCAAAATAATGTGAGTTACACAAATTTTTTGGTTTCCCAGTGCATATAAAAGTTATGTTTACACTATACTGAGTCTATTAAGTGTGCAACAGCATTATGTCTAAAAAAATGTACATACCTTAATTTAAAAATATATTATTGCTAAAAAATGCTAACCATCATCTGACAGCACAGGGTTGCCACATTCAATTTGTAAAAAATGCAGTATCTGCAAAGTGCAATAAAACAAAGTATGCCTGTATTATTCAGCATTAAAAAGAAATGCAGTAGTAATACATGCTCTGTTTGGGAGTTTTTAAGTGTGATCACAGCGTAAAGGGCCTATCATTTATATAACTACCATATGATCCAGTAACCCCACTTATGGGTATTTACCCAAAGGAACTGAAATCAGGATCTTGAAGAGATATCTGCACTCCTATGTTCATTGCAGCATTATTCAATAGCCCAAATGTGGAAACGACTTAAATGTCTGTCAGTAGATGAACGGATAAAGAAACTGTGGTAGGGCTTCCCTGATGGCGCAGTGGTTAAGAATCTGCCTACCAATGCAGGGGACACGGGTTCGAGCTCTGGTCTGGGAAGATCCCACATGCCACGGAGCAACTAAGCCCGTGTGCCACAGCTGCAGAACCTGCAAGCCACAACTAATGACCCCGAGTGCCACAACTACTGAGGCCCATGTGCCTAGAGCCCATGCTCGCAACAAGAGAAGCCACTGCAATGAGAAGCCAACGCACCACAACAAAGAGTAGCCCCTGTTCACCGCAACTAAAAGAAAGCCCATGTGCAACAAGGATCCAACGCAGCCAAAAATAAAATAAATAAATTTATTTTAAAAAAAGAAAATGTGGTATATACATAACAATGGAACATATTATTCAGCCTTAAAAAGAAGGAAATCCTGTCATATGCCACAACATGGATGAACCTGGAGGACGTTATGCTAAGTGAAATAAGCCAGTCACAGAAAAACAAATACTGCATGATTCCACTTCTATGAGGTATCTAAAACAGTCAAACTCACAGAAGCAGAAAGTAGAATGGTGGTTGCCAGTGGCTGGGGGGAGGGGGGAGGGGGGAGTTGCTGTTTGATGAGTATAAAGTTTCAGTCATGCAAGACAATTAAGTCCTAGAGATCTGCAGTGCAACTCTGTACAGTTAAGACCATTGTACTGTGCACTTAAAAATCTGTAGGTCTGCACTCCCCTGGTGGTGCAGTGGTTAAGAATCCACCTGCCAATGCAGGGGACACGGGTTCGAGCCCTGATCTGGGAAGATCCCACATGCCGTGGAGCAACTAAGCCCGCATGCCACAGCTACTAAGCCTGCAATCTAGAGCCCATGTGCCACAACTACTGAGCCTGCGCTCTAGAGCCTGCAAACCACAACTACTGAGCCCGCACGCTGCAACTACTGAAGCCTGCGTGCCTAGAGCCCACGTTCCGCAACAAGAGAAGCCACTGCAATAAGAAGCCCACGCACCACAATGAAGAGTAGCCCCCGCTCGCCGCAACTAGGAACGCAACACAGCAACGAAGACCCAATGCAGCCAAAATTAAATTAAAAAGTAAAAAAAAAAAATCTGTAGATCTTATGTTTAGTGTTCTTGTCACAATTTAAAAACTATCATTTGGCAATACATACTGAAAGGGACTTCCCTGGTGGCACAGTGGTTGAGAATCCGCCTGCCAGTACAGGGGACATGGGTTCGATCCCTGGTCCGGGAAGATCCCACATGCTGCGGAGCAACTGAGCCCACACGCCACAACTACTGAGTCTGTGCACTAGAGCCCGCGAGCCACAACTACTGAGCCCGTGTGCTGCAACTACTGAGGCCCGCGCCTAGAGCCCGTGCTCTGCAACAAGAGAAGCCCGCGCACCGCAACAAAGAGTAGCCCCTGCTCGCCGCGACTAGAGAAAGCCTGCGTACAGCAACAAAGACCCATCGCAGCCAAAAATAAATTTTAAAAAAATTTAAAAAAAAAACCAACATACTAGAATATGTATACAAGAAACGGGGGTAGATTTCTGAGATTTTTCAACATAATACAGGGGGTGGAGGTGAGGGCAGGTAGGGTGAGGATAGGACAGGACTGGCCACAGTGTGATGGTTTGGGGGCAGTGTGATGGGTACACAGGGATTCATTGTTTTGTCTGTATTTGCGTAGATTAAAAATTCACTCTAATGAAAGAGTTTAAATGTAATCTTTTTCCCCCTTATTTTACCCCAGTGTATCTGTAACAGGCCCTCCCAAGGTATGCTTTTAAGAATGGGAATGGCAAGACTCTTTTTGGAAAGTCCAGGGTGTTTTCCAACACCAACAACCAATTCCCTGATTCCCCAGACACCAACACTTAAATTTAATTCTGACACTAACTACTGGAGTCAGGGAAGAACCCACAATTTAAGGGCTCAGTCCCACAAGAGTGCCCCCTACTTCAGACACCAGTCACCAGTCCTGGTCCTCCCAGACATCCAACAGACCAGCCATAAACCAGGGGTACCACAACCCCCTCCTCAGGGTCAATAATTTGCTAGAATCAGGAACATGCTTTATTACAAAGGATACAACTCAGAAACAGGCAAATGGAAGAGGCACACAGGGCAAGGTATGGGGAGCAGCGTGGAGCTTCCTTGCCTTCCCTGGGCTGGGAAACTTCCCAGCACTGCACCATGTTCACCAACAGAAACTCCATCATTTAGGGGTTTTTATGGAAGTTTCATTATGCAGGCATGAGTAATTAAGTCACCAGCCACTGGTGATGAGCTCAATCTCCAGCCCCCTTCCCCTCCCTGGAGGTTTCAGGGTTAAGGCTGAAAGTTCCAAACTTCTAGTCAAGGACTGGTCTTTTGGGTGACCAGCCCCCATCTGATGCTATCTGTGGGCGAGGGAGGGGCAGTGAACACAGCCACCAGTCATCTCATTAGCATACAAAAGACTACTCTTTTGCATGCTAGCCATTCTTTTTTTTGTAAATTTATTTATGTATGTATGTATTTATTTTTGGCTGCGTTGGGCCTTCATTGCTGTGCACAGGCTTTCTCTAGTTACAGCGAGTGGGGTCTACTCTTCATTGCGGTGCGCGGGCTTCTCATTGCGGTGGCTTCTCTTGTTGCGGAGCACAGGCTCTAGGCAAGTGGGCTTCAGTAGTTGTGGCACATGGGTTCAGTAGTTGTGGCTCGCAGGCTCTAGAGCGCGGGCTCAGTAGCTGTGGCGCACGGGCTTAGGTGCTCTGCAGCATATGGGATCTTCCTGGACTGGGGATCGAACCCGTGTCCTCTGCATTGGCAGGCGGATTCTTAACCACTGTGCCAGCAGGGAAGTCCCATGCTAGTCATTCTTAATATTCTGGAGAGTCCAAGAGTTTTAGGAGCTGTGTGCCAGGAAAGGCGACAAAGACCAAATATACATTTCCCTTCATACAAGTACTGGGCTGTATTTATGAAAATCATTCTTTGACACAGTAGTGCCACTTCTGGGATACTGTCATACAGAAATTAAAACTCCACTGCAAAAAAGCATATGGGTACAAGTATGTTTACTGTGACACTGTTCATAGTGGGGGAAAAGGGAGATGATGGGAATATTCATCAACAGAGGAGGAACAACCAGACTAGGGTGTATTTTCTGGCTTTTAAAAAGAATGCGGGACTCCATGTGGCTCAGTGGTTAAGAATCCACCTGCCAGTGCAGGGGACACGGGTTAGAGCCCTGGTCCGGGAAGACCCCACATGCCGCAAAGCAACTAAGCCCGTGCGCCACAACTACTGAGCCTGCGCCCTAGAGCCCGCAAGCCACAACTACTGAGCCCGCATGCCTAGAGCCCGTGCTGCGCAACAAGAGAAGCCACCGCAGTGAGAAGCCTGCGCACTGCGATGAAGAGTAGCCCCCGCTCGCCGCAACTAGAGGGAAGCCTGCGCGCCACAATGAAGAGTCTGCGCGCCACAACAAAAAAGATTCTGCATGCCGCAATAAAGATCTCACGTGTGGCAACTAAGACCCGACGCAGCCAAATAAAGAAAGAAAGAAATAGGGTTTCCCTGGTGGCGCAGTGGTTAAGAATCCGCCTACCAATGCAGGGGACACGGGTTGGAGCCCTGGTCTGGGAAGATCCCACATACCATGGAACAGCTAAACCTTTGCGCCACAGCTACTGAGCCCGTGCACCACAACTACTGAGGCCCGCGTGCCTAGAGCCCATGCTCCGCAACAAGAGAAGCCACCGCAATGAGAAGCCCATGCACCACAACGAAGAGTAGCCCCCGCTCGCCGCAACTAGAGAAAGCCCACACGCAGCAACAAAGACCCAACGCAGCCAAAAATAAAAATAAATTTATAAAAAATAAATAAATAAGACTGCAAGATGCTAACAACAGCGGACACAGACAGTCCTTACCATAAGCCAGGCACTGCTGTACACACTTCAAATATATTAATACATACAACCCTCACAAGGGTTAAAAAGTTAAAAAAATCTAACGAAATATAAAAAGATGAGTCTAAGATACAGAAGTATGGTCAGGACAGCCTTCCTCTGCCGTACTTAATCTTATTTATTCAGATAAAAAATGTCATCTCTGAAAATGCAAATGGTGGAGGCACTGGTTGGGGAAGGAGCAGGCTGACAGGGCATGTAGTCACAAAAGCTTTGCATCACAGACAGGATTGCAGAAGGGACACAGGACTCACTGAGGAGGGGCTGGGCACAGGGGAGAGAAGGGTTAACTAAAAAGGTGGGAAACAAGTAAGGAAGGCAAGTTAGATACGGCAAATTTTCTCTATGTTGCAATTCTACTCAAATACACTGAGGAGCAAAACCAACTATTTACTCATTTGGGGCCAGTTGCTATGGGAGTTCTGAGTAAATGGATGGATGAATTGGTCATATTCTATAAAGTGGGTGCATGTGTACACACGCACACATGCAAACACAAACAAAGCAGCGGAAGTCAAATCAAAGGCCTATGAATAGAGTCCAGGCAGTAACCGATGTCCCAAAGGGCTGATATGGATACTAAGTATTATGGGAGCCAGAGAAGAAAGAGTGGATTATTCAGGAAAAGCTTCACTGAGGGGGTGGAATTTAAACTGGACCTTGAAAAATGAGAGCCAAAATAAGTACAAAAAATAGCACATGCAAAAAAATGCAGAGGTGAGAAAACACAAGGTATTTGGGACAAATAAATCAAACAACACCTTTTAAACAGAGAGCTTGAGAAATGACAGGTGAAATGGAACGATAGGTTGAGCGGAGTCATAACTGTCAGACTAGGGGATCTAACACAGGGGACAATACGAGGGGATGTTAAGAAAACTGACTTGTTGCTTAATCTTTCTGAGCCTGCTTCCCCATCTATAAAATAGGAATTCTTTCTTTCACGTCTTGAGTATCTCTTATGGACGAGATGCTGGGCTAGATGCTTGGGGCTACAGCCATGTTCCCTATCCTCAAGCAGTAGTTTTAGGGATTAAATGAGATAATGTAAAGTGTTTGCTTAGTGTTCGGAACACAGTAAGTGTTCAAATCTCAACATCTCTGAGATCTACAAACATATAAGTCAAATTCCAAGCAATCAGTCAGGGTTACTTGCAGTAAAACAGCTGTTAGCAGCACATAACAAGATGAAGGCATCCAGAATTTCGGAACAGGGAAGTAACACCAAACAACTAACGTGTATTGAGTTCTCTGTGCAAACACGTGCTTTAAGATTAGGCTAGAAGCGGTTTATAAGAGGGACTGGAGCTGGGAGACTAGATTAAACACTGTTAATGTTTCTCACAAAGTGAGAGCACAGAGTAATAATCATTTCCTTCCTTGGCTCACGGAAGCAGAAGAGAAGTGATAGCAAGAGGACTGGGTTACAACATATCAAGGTACAGCAGCAAGTCAGTCAATCGATTGCTGCTGCCACCATGAAAAGACACACGAGTTTGCCTCTCACTGACATAAAACTGAGCAACTCATTCTTAGAGCAAATAACATCAAATTTTAAGTTAAATACATCTACAAATGAGATGCTCTACTTAAAGGACGAGCTACTGAATAGTGCCACAGCAGTGACTCCTGATTAGCACGAAACGTTTAAAGGCAGAAAGGAAGACACCCAGAACAATGCTCATGCAGCTGTTCACTTACCTGTGCAATGATGTAGATGCTGGAGGGGTTTGCTTTGATGAAAGCTTCAGAGAAGCCCAGTAAAACAAACAGGTGAGACTGCTGATCCTTTACAGGAGCCATGGGTTTGAGCCCTGGTCTGGGAAAACCTGCCTGCTTTGTTTTTCTTTCACTTTATTCTTTTTAGAAAAATATACAATGCCTCACTAATTAGCATAAAATTCCCCTTTGGGACCATGCCAATCCATTCTCATTCTAGTGTAGGTACATAAGAAGCCAAAGGAAGCAAAAGTAGTGCATTTTTTGAGGAAAATTTCAGAACAGTTCAAAAATAAATGCCAAAAGTGCAAAACTCCAAAATCCTTGAGATCTGAGAATATACAAGTACAAAATCTGAGAAAGGACTGTTTTCTTCTTTGCCACCAAAGATCAAAAACACAGGAGTCATTCCACAAGATCTGTTATACAAAAAATTCTGAGACAACGCAAAGACTCTGTACAAAGGAAAAAAGAGTGAAAGGCAAAGCAGACCATTCCTCATTCCTCTCTTGGAATTAAAGTTTGGATCTTTTGGGGACCCTCAAGCCTTGAACTTGGTCCAAGCAGTCCTAGCAGAAGCAAACATACGTCTTCTCTGGAAGACAGCACCTTCATCCCAGCCGTCAAATTATTCCACAAATACTTTTAACTATAGTAAACAGAAGTACACAGTCAAAGATAACCAACAAGCACACAAGGAAATTAGATTTCTTGAGTGATACAACAGCAGAAACAACCAACAGAAAGAGGCTCTTAAAGACTTCAGAAACTGAAGTTAGATACAGACTACAGGAAACCTATGCTTACTATACTTAAAGAAGTAGGGACTTCACAGATGGCGCGGTGGTTGAGAATCTGCCTGCCAATGCTGGGGACATGGGTTTGAGCCCTGGTCTGGGAAGATCCCACATGCCGTGGGGCAACTAAGCCCATGCGCCATAACTACTGAGCCTGTGCTCTAGAGCCCGAGAGCCACAACTACTGAGCCCGTGTGCCAAATACTGAAGCTACGCACCTAGAGCCCAAGCTGTGCAACAAGAGAAGCCACTGCAATGAGAAGCCCGCGCACCACAACGAAGAGTAGCTCCCGCTCGCCGCAACTAGAGAAAGCCCGCACGCAGCAACTAAGACCCAACAACAAAGACCCAATGCAGACAAAAATAAATAAATAAATAAATTTATTTTTTTAAAAAAGTAAAAGGCAAGTTTGAAAACAACTGCAAAGAAAGATACTAAAAAACCACATAGCAGGGGCTTCCCTGGTGGTGCAGTGGTTGGGAATCCACCTGCCAATGCAGGGGACATGGGTTCGAGCCCTGGTCCAGGAGGATTCCACATGCCGTGGAACAGCTAGGCCCGTGAGCCACGGCTGCTGGGCCTGTGCTCTGGAGCCCGCGAGCCACAACTACTGAGCCCACGTGCCACAACTGCTGGGGCCCTCACACCTAGAGCCCATGCTCTGCAATGAAGAGTGGCCCCCGCTCACCACAGCTGGAGAGAGCCCACACACAGCAATGAGGACCCAACGCAGCCAAAAATAAATTAATTAATTAAAAAATATATAATATATATATATATATAAATCACATAGCAGATTTTTTAAGTAGTTAAGTAGAATTTCTGGAAATTAAAAATGTAGTAATAGGACTTCTCTGTTGGTTCAGTGGTTAAGACTCCACACTTCTAATGCAGCGGGTGTGGGTTGATCCCCGGTTGGGGAACTAAGATCCCACATGCCACGCAGCATGGCCAAAAAAAAATTTTTTAAGTATAATAAAAGATTTAAAAATCAAGGGAAGGTTTAACAGTAAATCAGACTCAACTGAAAAGAGAATTAGTGAATGGGTAGGTCAGAAAAAAAATTACTCATAATGCAGCACAGAGACAAAAAAGAAGATATAGAAAAGATAATAAAAGACATAAAGGATGAAATGAGAGAGAAGGTTTAACTTACATTTAACCAGAGTACCAGGAGAAGAGAGAGAGCATGGAGCAAACACAGTATCTGAAGAGGTAACAGCTGGGAATTTTCCAGAACTGATAAAAAATACCAAACCATAGTTTCATGAAGTCCAATGAAACCCAAGCTAGATAAATTAAAAGAATGAAATCCAATAAAATAAATTTAAAATGAGATAAGTAAAGCAAAGAGGAACAGAAGAAGAAAGTAAGCTGGACGTAGTACTAAGATTCATTCCCCAAACACATGCTATAAATTCCTATTTGCTTTCTAGAGAGGAACCCCAAATTTGGCTTTAAGCATTTTAGCACCCATACAAAGAGGGAAACAGTCAATTACCAGGTCTTCAGTAAAAACCAACTAGTCGTTCAGGGAAAACAACTATTCCTAAAGGAGATAATAATTAGTAATGATAATAAACGTTTGCAATGTCCTAACAGAGTGACACATTTTACAGGACCAAAATGTTACTAAGTGCAACTTTATAGGAAAGACCAAGGAATACCAATATGATATATTCCAGAAATGGGGCTCAATCCAGGGGGAAGATCTTAGGGGAATGGATGGCCTCCACATGCTCCAGAAAATCTTCAATACATCAGTATTTGTCTCAAGTCAAGCTGCTGAGCAGTGGCTTTAGGAGTCTTCCTGACCAGCATCTAGGTGCACCCCTTCTGTGTGGGTAATTAGATACAGAGCCATATACTAAACTATCTGCTAAGCCTGGGGCAGGATAATAGGCTCTTGTGAAAACTGAGGAGTCAGACATCATTCCATCACAGCTCACAGGAGTAAGGTCCAGAATGTTCTTAACCAGTCTTGTTACTCCACAAAGCAGATGAAATGGCTCTACATTCTAGAAGTGGTATTAATGGAGAAGAAATAAGATTTAACTGACAGTCATAATGAAAGAAAAAATCAAAAGGACTTGGTCCAACTGATTAGGCTGGCAGAAAGGAGTCAAAGCTGCCTACAAAGTTTTGAAGGACGGAGAACAGAAGTACTCTGAAACAGAACAACTATGCAGACACATTTTGAAGGAAAGAGAACAGCTCAGCTTTAGACAAAATGTTTGAGTCTGACCATCTGAGTGGAAATGTCTAGAAGACATTTTCTAGAATGTTCTAGAAATGCATGACTAAAGCTCAGGAAAGGAGTTAGGGATAGGGCTAAAGATTCAGAAATCTGTACATGGAGATAATAACTGAAGTCACTGAGTAGTTCTAATTCCCATACTACCAAAATCCCTTCTCCTCAAACCACTGCCCTGGTAATGCAAACAAGACAACTTGATCCCACGACAAGATATGCCATGTGAAAATACCCAGCCACAATACAAAAAGCAGGGTGTGTTCCAGAGTGACCCAACCCACAGGGAGAGCATCCAATACAGCTACATAGAGTCTGATACAGCAAGATAAACCTGCAGTTCTAAGTCCCATCACTAGAAATTAGAAAGGAGTTAGACTGTATGGCTTACATACAGAGAATGATACAATTTCTCTACAAAGTAAATACTACCTGCTCTCCATTTTAAATTTAAGAACACACAGGTACATTCTGTTCATAGGATCCGAACTTCCTAAGAATTATTAAATTGGGTACATGGGGATTTATTAGATATGTCTGAAATTTTCCATGATAAAAGGGTTTTTTTAACTTTAAAAAATTCCCTAAGACTCAACAGGAGTGAAGACATATCTCTGTGTCTTTGAACAGGTGAAGTCAACCTTCATGTGACTGAAAAGGCAGGAAGGACACGGTAGTTTCTTCCCCCAAGGAAAGACATGATGAAGGATACCCAAAAGGGTTCCTAACTTCTAGAAAGAAGAGGCAAGAACAAGAGATGCAGTCTTCAGATACACCGTTGGATAGGAATTAAATATAGGGGCGATGGTAGCTTAAAAATAAACTGATGAAAAAGTAAAAAGATAAACTTACTCTTTTCAATGAGCTGGTCCTGAACTCCTGCCAATGCACTTACTGCCTAAAAGAAAAAACCACCAGTTACTATAAAAATTATCACAGATCTCAGGAGAGCACTCACAGACAGAAAGGAAAGAGACAACCAACTCACAGATGGACAGGAAAGAGAAAACTCACAGAAACTTAACGGAGGTCTTCCTTAACAATGGGCCACAGAAGGATCCCCCCCGCCTCACTTACAGCTGCTGAAGTAACTGAGGATTTACTGAAGAGCCGCTCTGCTTCCTTAAACTTCCGGTTCCTTCTATCGTTTTTGCTATTGGAGTTTCTAAAACACACACAAGAAACTCATTATAAGCACCAAGCTATGTCTGTGGCTCAAGCTGAGGACGCACCAGGACAAATGTAAGGAACTCTTTGTTTTTTAAATTACCAAGTTCCATACAGAAATGCCTCCACACCACTTGGATTGACCAAAATGACCTTCATGCTGAATGCCTATGTATACAGCAATGTTTTCCAATGGATGGTATGTGGTCCACTGTGACACATGAGATTACTTTAGCTTTAGGTTCACAATCATTTTCATTTAATATGTATTTATTTTAATGCCTATTATTAAAAACATCTAGCACAGACTAGTGCTATGAAGTATCTCTGTTAAATAATCTTAGTTTCAAAAACTTAAAGGGCTTCCCTGGTGGCACAGTGGATAAGAATCTGCCTGCCAATGCAGGGGACATGGGTTCGATCCCTGGTCCGGGAAGATCCCACATGCCGCGGCAATTGAGCCCGTGCGCCACAACTACTGAGCCTGCGCTCTAGAGCCCGCGAGCCACAACTACTGAAGCCCGCGTGCCACAACTACTGAAGGCTGTGTGCCTAGAGCCCATGCTCTGCAAGAAGAGAAGCCACTGCAATGAGAGGCCCGCACACCGCAACAAAGAGTAGTCCCCGCTCACCGCAACTAGAGAAAGCCCACGTGCAGCAACGAAGACCCAACACAGCCAAAAAGAAATAAATAAATAAATAACTTAAAGAAAGAACCAGAGTTCCTTAGTGAAATGACTGATACCAGGTCTGAGACAAGAAAATGACAAGGATGGGACCTCCTTGGCAGCATAGTTGTTAAGAATCCACCTGCCAATGCAGGGGACATGGGTTCGAGCCCTGGTCCGGGAAGATCCCACATGCCACGGGGCAACTAAGCCCGTGCGCCACAACTACTAAGCCTGCTCTCTAGAGCCCGCGAGCCACGACTCCTGAGCCCACACACCACAACTACCGAAGCCCAAGCACCTAGAGCCCGTGCTCTGCAAGGAGAGACGCCTCCGCAATGAGAAGCCCGCGCACCACAACAAAGAGTAGCCCCCGCTCGCAGCGACTAGAGAAAAGCCCGTGTGCAGCAACGAAAACCCAACACAGTCAAAAATAAATAAATAAAGTTACTAAAAAATTTTTTTTAAAAAAAGGACAAAGGAATCAGCCTGAGGAGGCTCCCTCTGGCCAAGTTTGGGACAAACTAAGCATCAAAAAGGATAATGATGGGTGTGTCAGCATTGTGAAAAGTCAGTGAGCTAAACACTTACGATCTGTGCACTTCTTTGCATAGATTTCAGTAAATTAATTTATACTAAAAAATAAAATAAACCTTTACAAAGTGACAGTACTAGATCCCAATACGCTGTTTTTTTTTTTTTAAATCCATGCATCTACAGTGATTCTAAAGAGAGAGAAAGAGAGAATGAAAGGGAAAGAAGATAAAAAGGGAAGACTCTTCTTTCAGAATACCAGTAATAAATGTAAAAGGAACAGTAAAATTAGAATCATCATTTTGCAACCTCCATTATAATAACTAATTCAGATAATCAACAATGGATACTAAAACCAGTGACAAAAATTGGGATGAGCAGTATAATCACACTGCCTAAGAAGTATAACCTCCAGGGACTTCCCTAGTGGTCCAGTAGTAAAGAATCCACCTTACAACGCAGGGGACGTGGGCTCGATCCCTGGTCAGGGAACTAAGATCCCACATGCCGTGGGGCAACTAAGCCTGCATGCTAAAACTACTGAGCTTGCACACCTCAACTAGAGAGCCCTTATGCACCCTGGAGCCTGCGTGCACCACAACTAGAAAGAGAAAAACCTGCACACCACAACTACAGAGAAGCCGGAGCGCTGCAACTAGAGAGAAGCCCACACGCCGCAACGAAGAGCCCGAGCACCACAATGAAAGATCCCGCGTGCCACAACTAAGACCCGACACAGCCAAAGATAAATAAAATAAATAAATAAATAATAAATAAATCTTAAAAAATAAAAATAAATAAAATGTATAACCTCTGAAATCACTTGTTAATTACAAAGAGAAAAAAATAACTTTTACAATGGTGAAATCCTATGATCAAACTTAGCTTCACCAATAATGGGGTAATCTGTCATTATGTGCCTCCTGATAAAACACAGGTAAACAACAAGAGGTACACAAATCACTAATGCAACATTTTTGCCAAAAATATTTAAAGGATCTCTCATGAAGTCACTATAAGAAAAACCTGGAATTGGGACACTCTACAAGACAATGTATGTCATAAACAACCTTACCACCAAAAAGGGTGGGAAGCTCCTAAATTAAGAGACTAAGGAGACACAACAGCCAAATGCAATGCACAAACACTCACTGGTTCAAAACAAGGTAGCAATGCATTTTAGGAACACTTAGGGAAATATGAATAAAGACTGTATATTACATAATGCTATTAATGTAGTGCTCATTTTCCAGGCATGATAATTGTTGGTTACATAAGAAAGATGTTCTTATTCTTAGGAGGTACCTGCTGACATAATTTGGGGCAAATGTCATGATATCTGCTTTTAACTTTTAAATGGTTCAGCAAAAAACATATATACATATATATATGGGAGAAAGGGGAGATGTAACTACAAAGGGGTAGCATGAGGGAGATCTTTGTGATGATGGAAAAGTTATGTATCTTGATTGCAGTGGTGGTTACAGGAATCTACCCACATGAAAAAATGACAGAACTACATATACACATTATACCAATGTCAATTTCCTGGTTTTGTTTTTGTACTATATGGTTACATAAAACCCAACCATTGGGGAAAACTGTACTGTTTTTGCAACTCCCTATGTATCTATAATTATTTCAAATTAAAAAAAATTTTTAAGTGTAGATATAGGTGTGTGTATTAATACATATTATAGATAGGGAAAAAAGAGAGGAAAGCAAATGTGGTAACAAGTTAACAACTGGTGAATGCTAGTGAAGGGTATCAAGAGATCACGAACTATTCTTTCAATTTTTCTCTAGATTTGAAAATTTTCAAAAAATTTAGAAAGTTTTCAAGAATAATATTACTAAATAAACCGTGGTACAGTTGGCACACAGGTATGGCAAATCTTGTGAGGGTGTGACTCGTGACTGATTAAAATGTAGAAAACACTGATAGCAGTGCTGTTGTGTAAGGTATTATATGCTGTATTTCATTTAAGCCTCACACAACCCTGTGCCACCGGCCGGACTTCCTCTACTATACAGATGTAGGATTTGTCCAGGGTTACTCAGTGAGGCAGTGGCTGAGCCAGAGTTCAAGCTCAAGTGCAGACCTCTGTCCACCCCACTTTACTACTGTCTCCCTGCCAAGTCACTACCAACGACATACATAGCCCTAAACACAAATATTACTAGGGCACAACACAAACACTACAGGCTTCTGACACTCACTTTTGGTTGGTCAGATACCGATCCCAGCCACGAATAATGTTGCCATACATCTGAGTGTCTTCCAGGTAGCTTCCTTCAAAAGCATAGATCTGTCTCTCCAAGTTTGCCAGTGTTTCCTGAGAGATGAAAAACAAGGAAGTGGTTAATGCCTTCTACATGCAAGCATTAAGCCTAACCAAACTGAAATCTTGATATCAGACTTATAAACTCAAGTTCAACTATACAGAGTCAGCCTTGCGGAAAGAAGGATGACATGCGCAGGGGCAGGCAGTTTCAGACTAAGACAGTCTAGACCCATCTTGTTGGATCCCTTTAAGAATAAAATGGAATAGAAAGAGCCTGTGCCCATTAAAATGTACACCCATGCCAAAGTTTGCACGTACTCAGGGGCTTCGTGGAAACCCAGCTGTCAAGAACCTGGGCGGAGGAAGAACATGAGCAGTCTCTACTCCCACGCATAAAAGATACTGCTACCGGGAGAGGGAAGGGTGATCAGCCTTCCAGAGCCAACTCGCTCCCCTCCCTGCAGGCTCCGAAACGCCGCCTGCACTGGGCTGCGGTTGCTATGGAAACCTGGAAGGGCAGCTTCAGGTGAGATGGGCCTCCCGATGCCCAAGCCAAAACGCAAGGGGAGGGAGGGCTTAGCCACCAGGGTGCAAGGGGTCCCGGGTGCGTGTCACAATTCCTAATTCCCTAGACTGAGTCCGCTTCCCCTCGCCTGTCACCTTCTAAGATGTTCCCAAATACATCACAACCCTGCCCATCAAAAACCGCATCCAACTAATCTACTCCTAGTCCCCAAAAGGACATGCGCCCCTCCATCTTCCAAAGGCCTGCCTGGATGTGTGGGTCCCCCTCCCACACCTGTTTCCTACCCCACCCCCCAAAGCTCACTGGCAAGCCCGAACCAATCTCCTACAGCCTGCCGACAAGCCCGGTCCCCATCCCTCAAAGATCGTGGACCCGCCCGCCCTCGCCCACCCCGCAGAGCTCATGGACACTCTCCTCTCCAGGGCTCCCGCACGGAAGCCCCCAACCCCTGACGCCATCCTTCCTCCACGCCCCCACCTGCCTAGTCCCCCTCCCCCTCCCCGGCTCCGCGCCCCGCCCCCGGCCCCGGCTCCCTACTCCGGATGCGCACGGCCGGGAGGCCGAGGCGCCGGCGGGCCGCGCAATGCGCAGCCGTCCTCAGGCCGCCGGACTCCCAGCCGCCGCGCTGCGCCAGCGGAGTAACGAGCGGCGCGGCGGGGCCGGGTCCTGGAGGCGGAGGCAGGCACGGGGCCCCAACCCGGGCGCCCCCTGTGCCAGCCCTCACCGCCAGCTCCTGCTTCCGCTTCACGAGCTCCGCCAGCTCCCGCCGGGTGTCCGGGATCTGCGGCGGCGCCGCCTTGTTGTGCATCGCCATGTTGTGCCGAGGCGGGCGGTGGCGGGGCCCGGCTGGGGGCGGTCCTTGCGCGCCGCCGCCCGCCAGGGGGCGCCCGCCGCCACACTGCGCCTGCGCTCGCGGCTTTCGGAGGCTCGCGGTGCCCCGCCGAGCTCCCGCCCGCCGGCGCGCGCGCGCCCTGCCAGGAGGACCTCAGTGTTGGGCTCTGCTCTTCGTCCTGGCCGAGTTTCTGCACCACAAATTCACTGTGTCCAAAATCAGACCTCTCCGAAGTCTCCTCAGTGAATGACTTTCATTGTCCGACGAATTGCCCAAGTCAGAAACATGGGTGCCATCCTCACCCTCCTTCATCCCCTTAATCCTATCCAAAACCAAGTCAAGCCAAGTGGACTCGACTCCGGAAGAGCCCGCAAATCTACTTTCTTTTGTCTGCCATCTCCCTCATTCATCCAGGCTCTCCTTATTTTTTGATACATTATTCCAACAGCCTCCTGTTTCCACCCTTAGCTCCATTTAATCCATTATCCACAGTGGTGCCAGGATGATTTATTTTTGGAACGCAAATGTGGTGTCACTCCCTTGGTTAAAACCTTTTCACGGCTTCCCGTTGCCCTTTAGGGACACAAATATGTGTGGTAGCTAAGGGCACAAACGATCCAGAACTACCTTGTTCAAAATCCTACCTCTACCATTGATAAGCTGTGTCACCTTGGGCAGGTAGCTAAATTCACTTGTCTCAACTTCCTCATCTATAAAATAGAGGTAATAATAGTGCCCACCTTATACAATTGCTGTGAAAAGTAAATCACTTAATGTAAGGGGCTTGGCAAGTAATAAGGACTATGTAAGTAAAATCAGTAAGTCTAATACCATTAACTTTGTATTCACCTGCCCCCTGCTTACTTCTCCAGTCTCTGATCTCTCCATTTTCCAGGGTTCTGCAATTTCACTGGGAATCTAGGTAGGATTTTTTTTTTTTTTTTTTTTAATCTTGCTTGCTTGCTTCTTGCTTTCCTTTTTTCTTGCATTCTTTCTTTCTTTCTTTTTTTTTTTTTTTTCCCCTCCCACGTTGCTTTGAAATTCTTTGTTTCTTCAATCGTGGATTTGTACTTTCAACAGGTCTGGAAAATTCACAGCTATCTTTCTTCAGATATGCCTCTGGGGCTTCCCTGGTGGCGCAGTGGTTGAAAGTCCGCCTGCCGATGCAGGGGACACGGGTTCGTGCCCCGGTCCGGCAAGATCCCACC
>NW_006780610.1:3964865-3967379 GCF_000442215.2 Lipotes vexillifer | reverse complement strand
TCCCTTCAACGGGGAAGGCCAAAACAGGGAGAGGCCCGCGTACCACAAAAAAAAAAAAAAAGTCCAGATATGCCTCTGCCTCATTGTCTCTCTCCTTCTGTAACTTAGATTAAACATTAAGAATCCTTTTTTTTTTTTTTTCGGTACGCGGGCCTCTCACCACTGTGGCCTTTCCCGTTGCGAAGCACAGGCTCCGGATGCGCAGGCTCAGCGGCCATGGCTCCCGGGCCCAGCCGCTCCACGGCACGTCGGATCCTCCCGGACCGGGGCACGAACCCGCGCCCTCTGCATCGGCAGGCGGACTCCCAACCACTGCGCCACCAGGGAAGCCCAGAATCCTTTATTTTTTTTACCCACTGTTTTTTCCATCCTTTTGTCTCTGCCGCATTCTGGATTTCTTCTATGTGTTGAGCTTGTAATCTGGGGTCTTGCTAAATTCCTTTATTAATTGCAGGAGGTTTTTTGGTAGATTCCTTGGGATTTTTAATGTAGACAATCTGCAAATAGGGAGATTTATTTCTTTTTCCTTTCCAGTCTGTGTGCTTATTATGTCCTTTTCTTGCCTTACTGTGCTGGCTAGACTTCCAATACTATGTTGAATAAGAATGGCCAGAGAAGATATCCTTGACTTGTTCCTTATCCTACTAAGAGGAAGGTATTCAGTCTTACCAGGTTGAGGAAGTTCCCCTCTGTGCCTGCTTTACTGAGTTTTTGTCATGAATAGGTGTTGAATTTTGTCAAATGCTTTTTCTGTATCAATTGACACGGTCATATGATTTTTATTCCTTAGCTTCTTTATTTATTTATTATTTTTGCCTGCGTTGGGTCTTCGTTGCTACTCTTTGTTGCGGCGTGCGGGCTTCTCATTGCAGTGCCTTCTCTTGTTGCGGAGCACGGGCTCTAGAGCGCAGGCTCAGTAGTTGTGGCATGTGGGCTCAGTAGTTGTGGCTCACGGGCTCTAGAGCACGGGCTCAGCAGTTGTGGCACACGAGCTTAGTTGCTCCGCGGCATGTGGGATCTTCCTGGACTAGGGCTCGAACCCGTGTCCCCTGCATTGGCAGGCGGATTCTTAACCACTGCGCCACGAGGGAAGCCCTCTTAGCTTCTTGATATAGTAGATTACATTGATTCATTTTCAAATGTTGAACCAGCTTTGCATATCTGGAATAAATCCCTTGGCCATGTTATATAATTCTTTTTACATATTGCTAGATTCAATTTGCTAATATTGTATTGAAGATTTTAGTAGGTATGTTCATGGGATATTGGTCTGTAGTTTTTTTGTTTTTGTTTTGTTTTGTACTGTTCGGTCTGGTTTTGGTATCAAAATAATAATGGCCTTATAAAATGAGTTGAGAGGTGTTCCCTGCTTTTCTAATTTCTGGAGATGGTATAGAATGGTGCTAATTCTTGTAATGATTGGTAGCATTCTTCAATGAAACCATCACCATCTGGGCCTGGATATTATTTGGGGGGAAGTCTTTTAATTACAAATTCATTTTTTTAAAGTAGTTATAAGATTATTCAGATGATCTATTTCATATCAGGTGAAGTTTTGTAGCTTATGGTTTTGGCGGAATTGATCCATTTCCTCTAAGTTGTTAAATTTATGTGCATGAATAATTTCTTTTGACCTATCTTCCAGTTCACTAATTCTCCCTGAAGCTTCTGTTAAAGGGATTTATTGATGGATTTAGTTATTGTATTTTTCATTTCTAAAAAGGTTCTAGTTGATCTTTTAAATAACTCCCATTTCACTTGTTGCCATTTCTTGTTCCCTGTGGGTATTTTTAAGTTTGTCATTTATTTCCTTGAAAATAGCAACCATGAACGTTTTATAGTACCTTGTAATTCAAGTATCTGAAGTCTTTGACAATCACTTTCTGTTACCCATTATTTCCATTGGTGAGAACCTTTTCTTGTATGCTTTTAAAAAAAATAATTGTATCTTTGCAGGAAAATATGTGGAAATAACTGGAGGGGAGATAAAACGTCCCTTCCTCCAAAAAGTAATTTCATTTATTTATATCAGACACCTGGAGACACAAATAGTACAGGGTCGTTTTCTTCTTTTTTTTTTCTTCTTTTTTCTTTTTTTCTTTGTATTTAGAACAGGGTCCTCTTAGGCCAAGTTCAAGGCTTGATGTTTTCTGAGCTCCAGCCTGCAAATCCCTGGGAGGACTCAATTTCTGTTCCACTCTTATTCTGAAAGGTATAGCTCTCTGGCATGCCAGCTTTTTGTGGGAAACATGTTCTATTAGACTCATTGTATGTGGGCTTTGGGTTTTGATTTTTGTCCCATTCAATCCAGGGTAAGGTCTGATTTGCTAGAACCAAATATGGTTTGTCTTTATATCAAATGTGGTTTCCAGGCATCTCTGCTCCATTTCTCTCTGGATTATGGTTATCTTCACTTTGGGCCTGATAACTCTCTACTTACTTGTCAGTTCTTGGATGCCTTCAGAAATTTTTTAATTTATATTTTATCCAGAAATTTTAGCTGTTTTCAGCAGG
>NW_006780610.1:3958710-3964851 GCF_000442215.2 Lipotes vexillifer | reverse complement strand
TCAGCAGGAGGATTCATAAGAATAACTTAGTCAGTCATGAATAGAAACCAGAAGTCTCAATCACCCTCTTTCCCCCATTGAACTTCAAGTGCTTCCAAAGCCTCATTTATCACCTTAGGCATTTCTGAGTGCTAGTCTCTGTCTAGAAATATTTGCCTGTTTTGGCATCTGCAAAATGTAATGATAATAGAAGCCTGCCTCATAAGGTTATGAGGAGGAAATGAGTTAATGTATGCATTTGTGCAACATGTAAAATGCTCAGAACTGTGCCTTGTACATAGAAAGTGTTCCTAGACATTGGCCAGTTTTATTAGAGGTCTCAGTACATGCATTCTTAGGCTCCCAATGATTAAATATTTGTCGATTTTTCTGAATCAACATGATGATTTCCAACTAGTTCTGACTATGACTAGGTGAGGTGAGGATTTACCTAAGCCACACCCTACCCGTGAAAGTCCCACTCACTAGGATTTCCTTGAACATCCTGTGAATCAGGAAGTCTCATGGACCAGCTGTCTCTTCCCTCCTCAAAACTCTCCACGAAGCTCCACTGGGGAGGCGAGAGGGAACAATTCAGATGAAAGACCGTTGAACCAGGACTGAGGCCATCTCCATCTAGCTCTACCACTGCCTTGCTGAGGGAACCTCAGGTAAACAATTTTATAGGATCCTTTCCACGTATTCCACTCCAGTCCTGTGGTCCTCTGGCCTGCTCAGTCTGAAACAATGTCCTCCTCTACTACTGGCTCCAAAATCTACCTATTCTCTAAGGCATACTTCAAATACCACCTCTTCTCAGCCATACAAAAAGAATGAAATAATGCCATTTGCAGCAACATGGATGGACCTAGAGATTATCACACTAAATGAAGTAAGCCAGACAGAGAAAAACAAATATCATGTAATATCGCTTATATGTGGAATCTAAAAAAAAATGCAAATAAAATTATTTTACAAAACAGAAAGAGACCCACAGACATAGAAAAGAAACTTACGGTTACTAAAGGGGAAAGGGTGGGGGGAGGGATAAATTAGGAGGTTGGGATTAACATATACACACTACTATATATAAAATAGATAACCAACAAGGACCTACTGTATAGCACAGGGAACTATACTCAATGTTTTGTAATAACCTCTAAGGGAACAGAATCTGAAAAAAATATATATATAGGGCTTCCCTGGTGGCGCAGTGGTTGAGAGTCCGCCTGCCGATGCAGGGGACACGGGTTCGTGACCCGGTCCGGGAAGATCCCACATGCCGCGGAGCGGCTGGGCCCGTGAGCCATGGCCGCTGAGCCTGTGCGTCCGGAGCCTGCGCTCCGCAACGGCAGAGGCCACAACAGTGAGAGGCCCGCGTACCGCAAAAAAAAAATATATGTGTGTGTGTGTGTGTGTGTGTAACTGAATCACTCTGCTGTACAGCTGAAACTAACATACTGTAAATCAACTCTACTTCAATAAGATACAAATAAAAACTAAACACAAATACCATCTCTTGCAAAAGGTGCAGCGCACCTCCAAATTATTTCTCCGTTTCTAACTCACAGCTGTAAACCAATTGCTAGCATAGTAAGTTTATGTAACCATTGATTGATCGGATTAATTCACTTTAACTTTAGAGTAAATATGAACAAATCAACTGTCTTTTGAAATTGTTTCCGGGACTTCCCTGGTGGCACAGTGATTAAGAGTCTGCCTGCCAACACAGAGGACAGGGGTTCCATCCCTGGCCCCGGAAGATCCCACATGCCACGGAGCAACTAAGCCTGTGTGCCGCAACTACTGAGCCTGCACTTTAGAGCCCACAAGCCACAACTACTGAAGCCCGTGTGCCACAACTACTGAAGCCCGTGTGCCACAATTACTGAAGCCCGTGAGCCTAGAGCCCATGCTCTGCAACGAGAAGCCACCACAGTGAGAAGCCCACACACTGCAAGGAAGAGTAGCCCCCGCTCGCCACAACTAGAGAAAACCCACGTGCAGCAACGAAGACCCAACGCAGCCAAAATAAATTTTAAAAAAATAAATTAAAATAAATAAAATAGTTCGCCACTTGATAAATATACTAGAAAGTTGACCCAAGAGACCGAATGAAGCTTTAAATTCCAAAGCTTTAATTTAAGTCAAGTAGCCCGGGACTTCCACGGTGGCTCAGTGGTTAAGAATCCACCTACCAATGCAGGGGACACAGGTTTGAGCCCTGGTCTGGGAAGATCCCACATGCCGTGGAGCAACTAAGCCTGTGCGCCACAACTGCTGAGCCTGTGCTCTAGAGCCCATGAGCCACAATTGCTGAAGCCCACACACCTAGAGCCCGTGGTCCGCAACAAGAGAAACCACTGCAGTGAGAAGCCTGTGAACTACAACGAAGAGTAGCCCCCACTCGCCGCAACTAGAGAAAGTCTACACGCAGCAACGGAGACCAAGCGCAGCCAAAAATAAATAAGTAAATAAATAAGTCAATTTAAAATAAATAAATCAAGTGGCCTTCACTTGATATAAACTCACACACCCAGGAACACCGTGGGATCAGAACATTCTTTCACAAGCAGGCATTACTGGTGTGTTACGTGCATGTCACACTTAGGGTCTGATGAACGTGACATCATTTCGTTCCTCACATCCACTACTAATTTCCACAAAGGGAAGGATGTTAAAAAATATAACCATCTGTGCACCATATCAAATCATAAATAAATATATTATTTATATATGTTCTAAGCCTTTAAAAACCAAGCTGTATTGTATATTGGCATTTCGATACAATAACACACAAAAAATTTTTTCAGTTATCTGATTACTCTGCTTTCCCTTATCATCAGGATATAATTAAAGTATTTAAAAGTTAGATCACCAGTTGCTCTTTTTTTTTAGTATATGTGCTGCCGAAGCGAGCACACCAGTTGCTCTTAATGAGCTATCCTTTGTCAATGTCAGAAAGAGGGAATGAGAAAATGACTGGGAAGAGGCTCCTGGGGAAAATCTGAAGATTCTGTCCCATACTTCGGCAGAACTGTGGGCCACCACAGAGGATTTGGGGGAGGGACTCAGAAGCAAAGGGCCGTTTTGCAGATCGCTTGATTTTAACAGCTATGACTTGCAGACAAGATAGCCAGGGTGGAGAAAGGGTGGGTGATAAAGCAATTGCAAATAGCTAAAATGAACATCAGCTTCTAAGCAATGAATTAATTCAAGAAGAAAGTTTTAGGATTTTGTCAACTTCAAATGAGAAGTCTGCTGGTGATATCTGGCTTTGGAGATAAGTAGTATCTTTTCTTTCCCTTTCTCTTAAAAAATAAAAAGTGTGTGTGGGCGAGGAACATCCTCCCATATATCAATGTTTGGCATGAAGAATCTCTTAATCCAGGAAGCAAAAGTCTACTACACAACTGGGACCTTTTATTGAAAATGTAGGCAAGGACTTGCCTGGTGGCACAGTGGTTAAGAATCCGCCTGCCAATTCAGGGGACACGGGTTCGAGCTCTGGTCTGGGAAGATTCCATATGCTGTGGCGCAACTAAGCCCGTGCGCCACAAAGACTGAGCCCGAGCTCTAGAGCCCTCGAGCCACAACTATTGAGCCCTTGTGCCACAACTACTGAAGCCCACGCGCCTGGAGCCCGTGCTCCGCAACAAGAGAAGCCACCGGTATGAGAAGCCCGCACACCGCAACGAAGAGAGTAGACCCCCACTCGCCGCAACTAGAGAAAGCCCGCCTGCAGCAACAAAGACCCAACGCAGCCAAAAACGAATAAATAAATTTATTTTTTAAAAAAATGTAGGCAAAGTGGTCATCTATCACAATGTTCACCAGGATGGTGCTTGAAGCCAAGCCTAAGGCTGCCAGGAAGCAGTAGTTACACAAATTGAACACTGAGGCCCTGGAGTGAGATGCCAGATTAGCGCCTCATCCCAGGAAGAGAAAACCATCAGCCTGGATCAGGAGAAAAACTCATCAAAACACAACTTTTAGACATGCACGTATGTAATAGTGCTTCCAGGGGCCAGGGCACATTGGGTGAGGATGCTAATTGCTCTTACATTGTTTCTTCCCTCATGTAACTTTTCACCTAATTAACCTTATTAAGTGTTCGCTCTTCAAAGGGCATCTTTTCTCTTTTTCTTGCCATGACACACAGGTTGTGGGATCTTAGTTCCCCGGTAAGGGATCAAACCCGTGCCCCGTGCAGTGGAAGTGTGAGTCTTAACCACTGGACCGCCAGGGAATTCCCCAAAGGGGAATCTTTTCATTTCTTTTGAATAAACATTAGTCAGCAGCCCACAGTAGTCAACATTTAACCCTGAGTACATCTAAGTATGTGAGACCTCAGTGGAAAAACAATGGTAAGGAAGACCATCTAATAATGTCATTAGTTTCCACCCAAGAGAAACAGTTAGCAGGAGCACTGACTTGCATCATCTCTCCTTCCTCCCATCCCACCCCCATCACCACCTGAGGGTGAAAGAGCAGGGACAGGGGTCAACTGGTATGAGGCCAACTATGTACAACCTGCCCCAACTCTTGACTATTCTGGGAAGGAAAACCCCTTCACTGCCAACTCAGAAAGCACTGCTGCTTCAACAGGACCACCGCTCACTCGCTGAAATTTGAAGACCTGGATTCCAGTGCAGGGTGAGTCCTATCACCCCCAGGGCACCCTCCACAACTGTCTACTTTTACCTCCAAAATATTGATACAAAGATTTCTTTAGCAGCAAATATACCTATGAACACAAGGTCCTCTGTGCTAGGAAAGAAGTACTCTTTGAAAGGGGGCTATATTTACAAGTTTTATTATTTTTTATTCCAAAAATACATATAAATGAAAACCTGCTCTTCAAATGCAGGGAGGCCTTTGCCTATAATGCAGTATTACATTTACATCACAAAACATTCTCATAGGAAAATCAATATGCAGCTCTTTCACACACAATTTTTTAAATATATACTACACACACACACACACACACAGACACTCACACACACACACACACACACACACACACACACACACACGATGTAAGCAGTTATGACTTTTCTACTTACACATATTCCTCTGGTGGAAAATTAGGAAACTGGGCAATTCCCAATTGCCCAGGTAAATACAACCTCTCTGAACATTTTTTTAAAAAGATGAAAACATGTAAACCACACAACACATACACATTGTTAGAATAAAGCAAGGACCCTGCCACATAAATGACAGTGTGTTTCTCAAAGAAGGAAGAATGGAGATAACCTCTAAATAAAAATGCAAAGTTGTAGATCAAAATTGTTCTGTACACGCTCCATGGAGAAATCAGAGTTCTCTCACAGGAAACAGATCCACGACCCATTTCAGCCTCTCGTGACATGTAATCAGCACCCACTGGTAGTGGCCATGACCTTCCTGTACAGTCATAAGCTTAAGCAGGCTCCACAAAGCATCCGTTTAAGTCCAACAGTCAATAATGAGGTCATGTGGTAAATCTCCCCCACCCCCCTGCCCACCCCCAAACAACGAAGTGCAAAATCAATTTCTATGACTCAAGAGCTCAACCAGGTCACAGCTTTGGTATACTCTGGAGGCTGTTTTGGTGATAACCAAAGCTTAGTAAGATTCTCCGTTCAGGGGTTTGCCCCCAAGACAAAAACAAACCCGGTCCACAAAGCTTAACAACAATATAAATAAAGTAACTGTACAAAGAAAGCAAGCCACAATCCCCTTCAACCAGGGCTTTATAGTTTCCTGCACAGTAGTTCTGAAAGCACCAACTCAAGCCACGATGCTTCTACTAAAACACGATGTGTTGGTGAGACTGTTCAGAAAACAAATGCCCACAGCATGTGCATGTGGCTGATGTGCCACAGAAAAAAGTTCAACCAAACATAAGTCAGTTTTCTTACACTGAAACGTAAGCTGGTCAGCAACAGAAGAAAGACTTAAGGCAATAAGAGGCGTTACAGAGAGCACGGCGGTGCCCTTTGAGTCAATCCCAAAGCTTTCGCAGAAAGAAAAGGTCTCTCGAGAGTTTGGCTTGTGCTTCAGTCTGCTAGCTGTCAGACACCTCCTCCTCCTCCTCGTCATCCTCATCTTCTTTCCTGTCCACTTCAGACGTGTCCGAGGACTCGTGGAGCAGAACATACTCTCTGCTGCTGA
>NW_006780610.1:3946830-3958644 GCF_000442215.2 Lipotes vexillifer | reverse complement strand
TACTCTCTTCTGCTGAACCCAAATTTAAGGACATCCTTTTCCTTCAGTTCGTAGTATCTCTGTGGCTCAATTCGCTTGTTGTTCAGGAACGTTCCATTGCCTGAGCCAAGGTCAATGATGTAGGGCTTCACCCTGCGGCCAACTGTCCCATCAGCACGGGTATATTCCACAAGCCTAGCAGAGATAAAGGAGAGAAACCTGTGAGTGAAATCCTGCCTCAGATCATCCAGCTCTTTGCTAACACAGTCTAGATGATGTAAATAACCTGGCTTAGACACAGTTCAAGTTCAAACTCTAGGAAGTCAAGGGAAAGGCAGGGCCATGGATTCAGAAATTGGGAGCAAGTAGAAATGGTGAGAACTGGTCACTAGGCAGGGAGGATTCATGGTAGATCAAAGCTTAAAATGCAGAATCTAAGGCCTCTTGCCATGGTTGAGAAATACATTTTTTGCATTTTTTTGACACTTTTTGCATTGTTTATAATCGATATAATGCTTCTCGTACCTATATCTCAACATATTTTAGCTTCTGCCCCAATGGGAATAAACCAGTGGATTTGGACTTCAGAGTCAAGGGAACAGATGAGATGATCAAGACTGTTCAAATCAAAATTGATTTGAGCCAGAGTTCTACTACAGTGATCATTTATTAGGCAAGCCACCTGTCTTTGCTGAGCTTCATATTCTCATCTGTCAAATGGGGTATTAATACCTGTTCTCGCCTCCCCACCGGATTGTTGTGAACATCCAACAATAACAGATGTACTATGGAAACTGTCAAGATACAGATTCGGCTAACATATGCCAGGCACTCTCAGCTTTATTTCCATTTAACCCTCATAACAGCCTTGCGAGGTAGGTAGAAACCGAGGCCCAGAAGACTGGCTCGCCCCAGGACAGACACCTGGTAAGTGGCAGTGGCAGGATTCAAAATCTGGATTTCTGACACCAAGTTCCAGTCTGTTATACAAATGTAAGCAATTATTTGTATAAAGTGATTATTCGTCAGATGAATAATACTCCTTAAGCCTAACACTAGATACGAGGGGTATGGGCTTCTTGTGCACACACAGGCACACAGACCTCAGTAATCCTAACTAACCGAGATGCCGGGCTTCCACTGGCACTTCAGTTTCCCTCTGCAGATGTACACTCACCGGTACTGAAAGACGGCGTGCTGCTTTGAACAGGAGGGGTGATCGATGGGAATGTCTGCGATGCGGCGGTGTCGGCCCAGGAGGTAAGCGCTCTGTCGGTGGATGTACATCACTGGAAGCACCTCATCATTTTTAAAGGGGTAGAGACGCCACCGTTTTTTGGGGATACGTGCTTCCGGGGGCTCGCTGTATTTAATGACTACACCCCGAAAGGTGTTGGTGTCCTCAAGAAGTGCCCCAGAAAGTTCAAAGCTTGGCTTTTCTTTAACAGGCACTTCTTTGTCTTTGTTGTTGCTGCCAGGGCCAGGCTGAGGAAGTGAGTCCTGAGATGCGTTACCGCCGGCTTCGTTCTTCTGGCGGTGCTCCCGGCGCCGGGCGTTGTGAAACTCCCGCTCAGCTTCCTGCGCCTGTAGGTTTTGGGCATCTCGATCCCGTCCCTGAGGCTGCCCGCTGCCGGGCCTCTCTTCCGAGCTTCTCCTCTGGTGGGAGTGGCCACGGTGTCTGTCTCGGTTACTGTTCCTAGCTCGCCTGTGTTCCTGTCCTGAGGGTTCTCGGTGCAGCCGATCCTCCCGGCCTCTCCGGGGATGATCCTCACGTTCCTGAAATTCAAACAGATTCAGGAAAGTAAAGGCAGTGCATAGTCTATGAAGAGAGCTGCAGTCAAAAAGTCATTTGTGCGTTGGACTTTGGCATTCAGAGCAAAATGCCCCACAGAAATAAGGTTACCAGTGGTGGTCATGTCCCCTTGCAAGGCCACCACACAGAACAGGTGCCCTAGGCTGCTGCCCAGCTATAGCGCTAACAGTGCACACCCACGTTCAGAGCCCAAGAAACAAGAACACCTATAGGCAAACTTAGAGGGACATGCATACAGAATCAGAACAGAGAGAGTTAAGTAGTCACATACAAGATAATTACGTAAAAAAAAAAAGCTAGCTTTCTCTTATGCCCAAAAGGAAAATGTAATAGTAATTTTAAAAGATCCGATTTTAATACCCAGAATAAAATTAAGAAATATGCAAGACATATAAGAAACATATAGTGCTCGCTTCAGCAGCACATATACTAAAATTGGAACGATAGAGATTAGCATGGCCCCTGTGCAAGGATGACACGCAAATTCGTGAAGCATTCCATATTTTTAAATTTGTGGGTTTTCTTCTCCTGTTTATCTGCCTTGTGTCAATTTTATTATTAGTATAGCCGTAAGAACTCAAGAGGGGTAGCAACAGTACCATGACAGATTTATCCTGACAAAAATAAACAAGCAGTTAATTTTGAAACATTAAAAAAATAATAAGAAACCTATAAAAATTTACTACAGTTGACCCTTGAATAATGAGGGGGTTAGGGGCACAGGGGCACCAACACTCCAACTAGTTGTAGTTGGCCTTCTGTACACCTGGTTCCTCTGTATTCAAGGGTCCGAATCCACAGATTCAACCAACAGGGGACATGGAGTACTGCAGTATCTACTAGTGAAAAAAAATCTGCATATAAGTGGACCAGTGCAATTCAAACCCATGTTGTTCAAGGGTCAACTGTAACAGATATATTTTTTAAAGATCTGAAAAAAATGAGGAAACATGATGGTTTCTTAAAAAAGACTGAGCATTGAAAATCAGCACAGGGGATAATGGGCAAAGGATATTAACAAGGAATTATCAGAACAAATAAATATTTAAGGAATACACAAAGATAGGCTTACCCTGATTAATCTAATAACTAAAGCATTAGAGTTCAAGAGGGGGGGCCCCCGCACACTATGAGCAAGGCTGCCCCTCCTGGAAAGGGGTAGAGAGGAAATCCTGAGCACCAGGACTGAGACCTTGTCTCCACTCCCCCACCAACCCCACCCCCGGCCTCAAGGCCTTCTCCCTACCGTACACAGGGGTCAAGTAGGGGTCTGCTTGCTCAGAGCAGGACCCAGTTTTCCTAGACTTCCAAGCCTCCAGAGACAAGTATCAAGAGGCAGGGAGCCTCAGACACCCAACCTTCCTACCCCAAGACATTCACAAGTTTGCCACCACCATCTGCCTTGAGTTCACCAGAACTCATCTCATTATGCCCTTTATTCCTGATTAAATGAGTCACTGTAAGAAGTCACAGATTCCAGGTCATCACCTCTACCTCCCTTGTACTCTAATCCCCATAAGGCTCTGTACATCAAGGATTCTGTCCCCAAATCTGTCCCCTTCTTCAACTCCTGAAGCTGTTGTTGCACTATGCCCCCTGGAATGGAAAGCTCGGCAAAACTGATCTACATTCTCCACGTTTTCTTGGATCATTCCCATCTCCTTTCGCTCTAACAGAACCCTGGCTATGCCCTGAGCACACTGCTCCCCTGCAGCTCCTCAAATGGTGGCTGTTTTTCTCCCTCTGACCTCCCCCAACTCCCACAATCTCTGGGTCTGGACATATGGCAGGTGTCATCCTTGCTTCTCACTGGGTCCGGACATATGGCAGGTGTCGTCCTTGCTTCTCACTGCCAATTCCAGAACACGCCCCACCCTTTTCTTTCTCCCTAAAAAACCCAGCTGTGAATCTCACGTAAGACCACTGTCACCCATTACTCTCAGTGCTGCTGTCATTTACTAATCCTGAGTCACTTCCCCTTTGTGCCAGTTTCACTTCCAGCTCAAGTCATTCTCTCCAGCATTACTCTTGGTCATTTCGATAACGTGCTGGCATCTCTGTTCTTTGCATTTCTCTCCTCCCGTTACCTTATTTGTCTCCTCCCTTCTCTTCAGCCACTCACCCCCATGGTTATACACGGACTTTTTCATTTCTAATAACTGCAACCCCTCTATAATTTCAATTTTAAGCGGTCCTCCTTCTGCCCATCTTTTCAGCTCACACTTTACCCAACTCTAACAATCCTTATCCCAGTAAGACTCATCCAAGCCTTCGATCCTCTTACCTTTGCACAGTCCCTTGCTCTCTTCCCTTCCTAACTTAAATTCCATGGTCAAGGGCTTCCCTGGTGGCGCAGTGGTTGAGAGTCCGCCTGCCGAAGCAGGGGACACGGGTTCGTGCCCCGGTCCGGGAAGATCCCACATGCCGCGGAGCAGCTGGGCCCGTGAGCCACGGCCACTGAGTCTGTGCGTCCGGAGCCTGTGCTCCGCAACGGGAGAGGCCACAACAGGGAGAGGCCCGTGTACCGCAAAAAAAAAAAAAAAAAAAAAAAAAATTCCATGGTCAAGCAGTATGATCACTCCCATGTGGAGATATTCAAATCCTTTGCCCCTATGCCATTCTGTTGCACTGTCCTGGCAAAACCACAATCAGCATTAAGCACAGCAAAGTGGCTAGAGAAAAAACACAAACCATTCTGAATGGTCCTACCTTAGAAGCATGACCCCAAGCCTCCTTAATGATGCCCAGCAAACATCCTACATCTTCTTGATCTATTCATTCTCCCAGATGACTGTTTTACCACTTTTCTGTCCTCAAATCTCCTACATGGTCTTCCCCATCCCTTATTTACTCAGAAGGGATTTTCTACATCCACCCACCCATCAGTATCTGTACCCATAGACTCTGTCTTCCCTTCCTGTGACCATAAGGAAACTATCTGTGCTTCTACCTAAAGCCAATTCCTACATCTGGGAGCTTCCCTCTCCTCCAGCTTCATCTCACTCCAGTGATTCCCATCTCTCTTGGGCATAATCTACTTCCCCGTTCTGCACCGGATCATTCCCATCAGCACAGGCACCTGCTCTTCTCTAGAACTCATTTCCCATGTCAGCTTCCACCCTACTTCTTCACTCCTCGTTGAGTAAAACTCCTCAAAACAGTTTGGTTTTAATCAGTCTCCAAGTCTTCTCCCATCTTCTTTTGAACCCTGCAATTAGGATTAGGCTTCACCCTTACTACTCCAGTAAAATTGCTGGTCAAGGTCACCAATGACCTCCATGTTGCTAAATCCAATGAGCAATTCTGTCTTCGTTTCCAAAAAGTGTATACCAGGCAAAATTAGTAGACACTATGGAGAGAATATGACAAATTACAAAACCAGATAACACAAAATAACTAAGATTTCAACATATACTCTCAATTACTGATAAGTAGGATAATATATATTTTTTAATGAAATTCTTTGCATAGAATTACACACACACACACCCCAAAACATAAAGGAAAAGAAGATAACGTTAAGTATAACAGAACCTTGAAGTATAAATATCAAATTATTAAAACGGCTACTTCTGGGGAGTGAGGTGATTTTTTTGTTTGTGGGAAGGGGTGCGATTTTGAGGCTAATGAGAAAAGTAACCATACACTACATAAACCATACTCTCACTTTCTATTTTACAGAATTCTGTGTTATGATGAACAAGCAAATGATAAATTTATTTTTTTCTGAGGTTTCCACAATCCTGTTCCCCTCTTCCTTTTTTTTTTAATTGAAGTATAATTGATTTACAATGTTGTGTTAGTTTCAGGCGTATAGCAAAGTGATTCAGTTATACACACACACACACACACACACACACACACACACACACACACACACACACATTCTTTTTCAGATTCTTTTCCACTATAGGTTATTACAAGATATTGAATATAATTCCCTGCGCTAGATAACTTTATTTTTTTAATGGTGGCTGAGTGGTGCAGAGGAGAATATCTATAAGTACAAGTCATGCTTAAGTCAGAGGCTGTGTGCACTCCTACAATCCAGGTGAAAGTCAATGACTTTCAACTGCCTGTCAAGCCCTCAAACCCTTTTGCTCGAGAGCCATTTCCAAATTTCTAGCTGATTAATACAATGAAATCAGCTTTTTAAGAGATAATTTGAGGTCAGGAGGGAAGTTAGCATAGAAAAGCAAACTAAGACACTTCAAAATAACAATAATCACAAAACAGTTCCATGCTATAAGCCCCAGGATTCACTGTAAAGTGCTGATTTAGAAACCAGAGGTAAAGAACTGCAAGTTGAAAAAGTCAAACGTACATATAAATAAATAAATAAATAAATAAATAAATCAGGGAGTAAAATGGTGGTTACTAGGAGATGGGGGGCGAGAGGGTAAGACTGATGGTATTTAAGGGTACAAACTTGTAATGAGTAGTAAATAAGCCATAGAGATCTAATACACAGTATAATGAATATAGACAATAATACTGCACTATAATGATGTAACGTGGTAAATATTGCTTCAATGGCAATCATATTACAATATACAAATGTATCGAAGTAACACAGCTTTGCACCTTAAATCTACGAAATGTAACATGCCAAAATTATTAAATCAAAAACGTAGCAAGTTGTACATAAACACACACACACACACACACACACACACACACACACAAAATCTACAAGTGGTTTGAGAGGTTCTATCTGGGTACTGGGGTTCCAGTGGCTGCATTCTGAGATAGCCAAGGCGGTGCCTGACCAATTCATATAACAGACCATCAAGACTGTCTGGCTTTGTATCTTTTTAGGTAGCAGACTGTTGGCCCACAGTCTCTCAAATTCATAAGAAAATCCATTTTCTTAATGCCAGTGTCTCTATTTGCACTTTGTAACAAAGAGCTTCTTTAAAAAGAAGACTGAATGCTTGTCCATCAGGACTGAGGGCCTGGCAAGAGCGTCTGCTCTCACTACTCTTATTCCACATAGTGCTGAAGTCCCAGACAGTGCAGCAAGAGAAAATAAAATGCATACACACTGTAAAGGAAGAAGTAAAACTGTGCCTATTTGCAGATGTGATTATCTATGTAGAAAATCCCAAGTAATCTACCAAAAACCTCCTAAAATAAATGAATGAGTTCAGTAAGGTCACAGGATATAAGACAAACATACAAAAATCAATGATATTTCTATGTACTAGCAATGAACAAGTAAACAATGAAATTTAAAATATCACTTACAGTCACTAAAACAAATTACTTAAGTGTAAATCTGGGGGCTTCCCTGGTGGCGCAGTGGTTGAGAGTCCGCCTGCCGATGCAGGGGACACTGGTTTGTGCCCCGGTCTGGGAAGATCCCACATGCCGCGGAGCGGCTGGGCCCGTGAGCCATGGCCGCTGAGCCTGCGCGTCCGGAGCCTGTGCTCCGCAACGGGAGAGGCCACAACAGTGAGAGGCCCGCGTACCAAAAAAAAAAAAAAAAAGTGTAAATCTAACAAAACACGTATGGGACTTGTACACTGAAAACTACGAACACTGATGAAAGAAATCAAAGAACTAAATAAATGGAGACACACCTACGTTCATAGACTAGAAGACTCAATACAATAATAATTTTAAAAACCCGACTCACCCCAAAATACAAGTTTAACACTATTCCAATCAAAATCCTAACAAGATTTTTTTTTAATAGATATAAACAAGATTGTTCCCACCTTATAGTAAAACAAACTTAAAATAGACCAGGGACTTACATGAAAAACATTAAGGAAAAAACAAATCTTCAGGATCTAGGGCCAGGGAAAAAGTTCTTAGACATGACACCAAAAGCATAATCTACAAAAAGAAAAATAGATAAGGTGGACTCCATCTAAATTAAAACTTTTGCTCTGAGAAAAATCCTGTTAAGAGAATGACCAGAAAAGATACAGACTGGAAGAAAATACTGGCAAACCACTCACCCCAAAAGGCCTAGTATCTAAGAATATTAAAAAAGAACTCTTAAAACTCAATAGTAAAAAAACCCAAATAATCCATCTAGAAAATAGGGAAAAGATCTGAAGACACATGTCACCTGAGAGGAAATGCAGGTGGCAAATAAGCGCATGAAAAGATGTTCAATATCATTAGCCACTAGGTAAATGCAAATTAAGATCACAATACCACTATCCCACCTGTAAGAATGGTTAAAATTAAAAAATGGTGCCAGTACCAAATGCTGGATCACTCACATGACAGGTGGAAATGTAAAACAGTACAGCCACTGTTATGGACTGAATCGTGCCCCAAAATTTATATGTTGAAGTCCCAACCTCCACATCTTAGAATGTAACCAAAGTTTTTGTAGATAAGCTCTCTGAAGAACTGATTGAGTTAAAATGAGTGAGACCCTAACCCAATACGGCTGATGTGGTTGAAGGAGGAGCTAGGAGCCAGGGATAGCCCAGAGGGAAAGGCTATGTGAGGGCACAGTGGAGAAGGCAAGCCAAGGAGAGAGGCCTCAGGAGAAACCAAACTGCTGAAACTTTGATCTCGGACTTCTAGCCTCTAGAACTGTGTGAAAATTATAGGTTCCGTTGTTTAAGGCAGCCAGTCTGTGGAATTTTGTTATGGAAGACCTGGCAAACTAACACAGCACTCTGGAAAACAGTTTGGCAATTTCTTTAAAAAATTAAACACACAACTACCATACCATCCAGCAGTTGCACTCCCGGGCATCTGTCCCAGAGAAAAGAAAACTTACGTTTGCACAAACACCTGCCCACAAATGTTTACATAGCAGCCTTATGTCTAATAGCCAAAAAGCTGGTAACAACCCAGATATTCTTTAATGGGCAAATGGTTAAATCCACACCACTGAATACGACTCAGCAATAAAAAGGAATGAACTATGGAGAGAGGCAACAACCTGAATGAATCTCTAAAGAATTTTGCTGAGTGAAAAAAGCCAATCCCTAAAGGCTTGTACTGTGAGATTCCATTTACACAGCATGCTTGAAGTGACAAAATTATAGAAATGGAGAGGAGATTAGAAGCTGCCAGGAGTTGAGGGGTAAGGGTGGGAGGGAACTGGGTGCAACTATAAAAGGACTACATGAGGGATCCTTGTGATGGAAATGTTTTGTTCCTTGACTGCACTGATGTCAACGTTTTGACTGTGATACTATTCTATAATTCTGTAAGATGTTACCATTGGGAGAAACAGCCACTTCTGTATTATTTCTTACAACTGCATGTGAATCAACAACTACCTCAAAATAATAGGTTTAACTTAACAAAGCAAGCAGGAAAAAAAAAACAAACCCAGTTTTTAGAAAAGCCCATCGCAAGTACAGGAGAACACATACACAACACTTTTTTAGCTATGATGGGACAGGCTCTAGGTTTGGGGCCAGTATGAAAACATCTCAATCCACTTACCTGCTTTACTTTGACCGTTGAGTGGTGGGGACTTCGGCTTCTCTTACTCCGGGGAGACTTGCTTCTTCTCCCTGAGGACTTGTTTTTCTTTCTGGCTGGAGACCTGTTCAGAGAATGATACACGCAGATTTTATCTCAATTTTCATTCCCTAATACAAATTAGCTTCAAGTATCAGGCCTACCTACTAACACAAACACCACATTTGTGCAGGTCTCTGCTGATCACACTAAAGGAGTAAGGAGCTTCATTTTTCTAGCCCTAATGTCTTCCACATACATAACTGCCTGATGGAACTTCTCACATAGATGACATAACTCTAGATTCCCATCCCCTCAAGAAACTTTCCTCTGTCTTTGCCATCTGGGTAACTGGCGCCACCCCATCCACCCTGTTCCTCAGGCCAAAAACCTAGAAGTCACCCTTGATTCTTTTTCTCCTCACCACCGGCAGCCCCCCACGCTCCTCTCCCACACAATCACACTCAATCAATCAAATCAGCAAGTCCTCTGGCTCTATCTCCTCCGTCTCCCATCTCATTCCAACCACTCTCCTTGATCCCTGTACTGGATCCACCCCCCCACCCCCCATTTCTAGAAGGAACACAATTGATTCCACTTCAAGTTCTTTGCACAGGCTATATTCCCTCTGCCTAGATCTTTACAAGGCTGGATTATTCTTACCATTCAGGTCTCAGGTCAAATGGTGGACTTTTCAGAGAGTGGTTCAGGGAGAACCGTTTCCCTCTACCCACTCACTATCACATTACTGTTTTAACCTACCCCTAATACTTGTTACTAACTGAAACTTCTTTTTTTTTTTTTTTTTTTTTATTTGCTTGTTATTTTGTCTCAGAGCTACAGCACGGTCAGTTTCACCAGGGTAGAGATCACCTATGGTGTTCATCCTTGCCGCCCCAGAACCTAGGACGGTCTTCTTTTTTCTACATATACATATGTATATTTTTTAAAGTGTTACATAGATATTTTTCCACATTATTTTATAACCTACGATGGTCTTTAGCACATAATAGGTACTCAGTAAAACTACGTCGAATGAATTAATAAATGAACGAGCCTAACAAGAGACAATATTTTTCCACAGAATATTAGATCGCCTAGGCCCTCGATATGTAAACTTCTTGGGGCAGATAACTGAAAAGATAACTCCCGCACTCCGTTTGCAGACAAATGGGGAAAATCTTTCATTTCAACTTAAACGATCATTGCTTAACGAACAACTTAAACTGGACCATACCTGGTGAAATGCTGGGTACCCAGAAATGGAGGGACGAGATCCTGTCCAGCAGGCATTAGGCGCTTAACGCCCAGCTATTACGCAAGTGACAGGTACAAGAGTAAACGTTCCTTAACACAAGCACGTAAACGATCACTTCTATCGCCTTAGGATTAAGTCCAAGCTGCAGCGCTCAGCGTTCAAGGTGTGTTTCTGGCTCTAGCCCTGTCCTCCCTTCTCAATGAACCCGACCTAAGGTCCACCCCGGGCTGCTTCTCACCTACCGGCTACCTCCTCGGGCTCGGTTCCCGCGGTGACTCGGGCGGCCCGACTCGCCGGCCGGTGGGGACGGGCTACCGCCGGAGGAGTCCGGGCGGCGGTGCACGGGAGGCGCGGATTCCGGGCTGAGGCGCTCCTGCTTCACCACCACCGCCGCCGCCGCCGCCACCATGTCCCCGTCCCGGTGCCTTCGTCGGCTCCCCCGATCCCGCTCGCTCTTCACCTCCTTCATACTAAGAGACATGCGGAGCCCGAAGAAAAAGACGTCCGAAGCACTCCTGTCCCCGAAGGAAATGACGGACCTGACTCTAGGACTTCCGCTTCCGAGTGCACGCTCTCCCAGAAACCCTCGCGGCGGAGATAACGCGATACGATTCCGGAGTGGGAGGGGCCTTAGTGACCCGACTCGAGAGGCAGGAGATTTAAGTTTCTAAAGAAAACTTTTGTGAAAAAGCTACTCTCAAGGATGTTTGTTGCCCTGTTATAGTAATTACGGAGCACAGAGACAACCTACATGCCCAGCGATAGGAAAGATGTTATGTCGCCATTCGCAATGCTATTTACAAACTATATGACAAATGGAAAAAACCCTGGCTTGTTAAACGAAAGAAGCAAGATACAAAATTGTGCGCAGCGTGTGATTACATTTACGTTTGGGAAAGGAAGAGGAAAGAGGAAGAGAAGGAAATGCAATCACAGATGGTAGCCCGTGGGCAAATCATTAGTATTTCCCCTCTGTTCTTGCGCTTTCTGTTATGTTGTCATTTCTCCACTTACTTAAAAGCCAATACTTTTTAAAACCCGGCAACTTCAGATGCCTTCCTCTGGGAATCTTCCCCAACCCTTCGCTGAGGAGTCAGATGATTCCCATTTTGAAAATGACAAAATTGAGGGTCAACGAAGGTGATCTGCACCTAATTCAAATCACGAGCTAGACGCAGCACAGGGATTCAGAACTGATGTTTTTCCCTGCTTTCAAGAGTACCAAGACGACCCGGTGAGCAAGTGGCCTGGGAAACTAAGCTAAGAGATCCTTCCGCGAAGGCTAAGCAGAAACTCTCGCGCTGCTGGCCCCGCCCCGCCC
>NW_006780610.1:3929145-3946305 GCF_000442215.2 Lipotes vexillifer | reverse complement strand
CCCCGCCCCGCCCTGAAGCCCCGCCCTGAAGCCCCGCCCTGAAGCCCCGCCCTGAAGCCCCGCCCTGAAGCCCCGCCCTGAAGCCCCGCCCAGGCCATGAGGGCGGAGGGGAGGTTTCCATGGCGACGGCAAACAAGGCCCTAACTGGAGGGCCGCAGCTGGGCTACTACTCCCGCCGCCGCCATGATTCCCCCCGCGGACTCTCTGCTCAAGTATGACACCCCGGTGTTGGTGAGCCGGAACAGGGAGAAACGGAGCCCCAAAGTAAGGACGGGTCTCAGAAGGTGGGGGAGCACGAAGCTCCGATGGGGAAAGACCGATCCCTGCCTTGAGGATCGGGAGTCCCGAGGGACAGAGGCTGCAGTGACTGGGAGTAAAGGGAATTGGGACCGGAGAAGGAGGGTAGGAGAGCGATACAAGAAGCCCAGTTGTTGGGTGACCCCAAAGGGCAGATTTAGGATGGGGAAGAAAGTCACAGGGAGGTGGATGGGGCTCACCCTTTTTCACGGTAGCCCCAAGAATAGATCTGGGAGTGATTGCCCCATCACTAGAGCAGAGGCCCGAGCAGCTGTGCCAGAAACATTTCTTCAAGAAGATACAAGCATTAGGTTGGGGTGGAACCAGAGATTCTTCGTGGCCTCCTTCAGCTCTGAAACATAACTTTGGCTGAGAAGACAGGGGAAAGTGAGCTGGGAAGAGGGGAGGGATGTGCAGGAGAGCTGGAGCAACCCAGGGGGCCAGGGTGTGTGGAGCTGAGTGTCTGAATCACCTCCTGCCCCTACTTGTCCCTCCCTCTCAGGCTCGGCCACTAAAAGTCAGCCCTCAGCAGCCCGGACCCTCAGGTCCCGTCCCACAGCCACCAAAGACCAAGCTCCCCTCAACTTCCTGTGTCCCAGATCCTACAAAGCAGGCAGAAGAAATCTTGAATGCCATCCTGCCCCCGAGGTAAAAAAGCAGTGGCTGGGAAGAGGCCCAGGCTTTTGCATCCCTGAACTTGGGGATGTGAGAGGAGGCACCTTGTCTCTGTTTCTGACTGAGATTTCCTCCCAGCATCCTAGAGTTTCTAGGGCTTGCACATGGCTAGATCCTGGGAATGTGGGTAGCAGGGAGACCTCTTCTCTATCTACCATCATTTCCTGAGTGCTCTCACCCAGGCTTATGGCTTTAAACATCACTTATATGCTGATTTCTCCCACAGGTCTTTCTGCAGCCCCGTCCTCTCCCCTAAACTCCAGACCTATACTTCCTCATTACCTTCATGAAGATGTCTAATAGACATCTCAAACTCAACAGGTCCAAACTAAATCACAACGTCTTCCTTCCCCCAACCAGCTCATTCGCAGTCTTCTCCTCTCCACTAGGGGCGCGGGCCACCTTTCATTCCCTTTGATCTCTCACATCACATGTCTTGTCCTTCAACATGTTCTTTTGGCTTTCCCTTCAAATTATTTTCCAAATCTGACTGATTTTTACTCTGCTGCCACCATCTATTTTTTTAAAATTTATTTATTTGGTTGTGCTGGGTCTTCGTTGCGGCAGGCGGGCTCCTCAGTTGTGGCATGCGAACTCCCAGTTGCGGCATGCGTGTGGGATCCAGCTCCCAGGGATTGAACCCGGGCCCTCTGCATTGGGAGTGCGGAGTCCTGAGTCCTCCTCTGGGAGGCCTTCCTTCAGACTCCTTTCTAAAAGGAGAGCTCCCTTCTTCACCATCCCCTTACCCTGCTTCTTTCTTCTGCAGCCACAATGATCATTGTGATCACAGTGCCTTTCAACTGTTTTTATGTAATAAGTTGACAAGCAGTTTTTAAAGTTATGATGGAAAGGGGAAACAGTAAAAGCCAGACTGCAATCTCCTCTGAAATGGAGGTCAAAGGAGGGGAGGGTGTTTTTCATTTGCTTCCCTTTCAACAATGCGTGGAATCCTCTCCCTCACGGTGGTTCTGCCCTCAGGCCCCCCCTCGTGATTCCAGAACCTGGCTGTGTCTCTGACACAAGGTTCACTACGGGGGGCCCATATAGGTACACACCCCCAATACATACATTCACCTCTTTCTGATTTTAGTATATGTGCTGCTGAAGAGCACCATTCACCTCTTTCTGGCTGGCACAAGGTTTACAGTCCCCTGTGTCTCCTACTCACAAGTCAGTGGGAATTTCCGCTGGGCCTTCCGTTCAGATCAAGCAACAACCACCATCAATCTGCCCTCAACATGTTAGGAGTGTAAGATCTGGACCGTGGATGACGACTTCACAGAGGGTTGTGGGAGAATGAAGATAGCCTAGCCCCAAGATAGGGGCCCCATGGAGGTGGCACAGTGGGTGTGGCTTTGGAGCCACACACTCATAAAGGGAGAAAGAGATGGAGGATTCTGGTGGGTCAGGGACAGAGCCGCCCCTCACTCCTCTCAGGCAGAGAGCGCAAAGGGCCATCTCTGCTCACATCCTGAGGACCCTGTCTGGTGGATGGGGTGCGCTCAGCCTGGCTGTGTCTGTCCCGCAGGGAGTGGGTGGAGGACACGCAGCTATGGATCCAGCAGGTGTCCAGCGCCCCCAGCACCAGGATGGATGTGGTACACCTCCAGGAGCAGCTGGACCTGAAGCTGCAGCAGCGGCAGGCCCGGGAGACCGGCATCTGCCCGGTGCGCCGGGAGCTGTACTCGCAGTGCTTCGGTGAGCGGTCCTCGAGGGAAGCTACACCACCCTCTACTGCCTCCTTCCCTTCCCTTCGCACAGATCCAGGCTCTGAGTCCCCTGCAGCTGAAGCCTGCCCCATCCTGGAATGTCTGTCTCCCCCGACCTGCCCCACCCAGGAACTGTTAACTGTGCTCTCTTCCCCCTCCCAGCCCACCTCTCTTACCAGTCCCGTACCCACCCTTGTCAGTCACCGTGTTCCTGACGACCTGCTGGATCTTAGTTCCCCGACCAGGGATTGAACCCGCGTCCTCTGGAGTGGAAGCGTGGGACCACCAGGGAAGTCCCAATATGTTAGTTTTTTAATCAGAAAAATTTAATGTTCTATATTTATATCCATCCATCAACATTAGGCCTTGGTCCAGAAAAATATTTCAGGGTGATTTGTTGTGACCCAACAGACGCAGGGATTTGAGATCTCCCTCCTCAGGTGCTGGTGTCAGATGACTGGCCCTCGGTCTAGTCTCACCAGCCCGTGTGGACTCAGACATGCAAACCGCATCCAAACCCTGAGGCAGCTGCACGGGGGTAGCAGGCTCCCTTCAGTCTGAGTGTGATTCTGGTTTGCCCTCCCAGTCAGCATTTATGGAGGAGATGGGTGGGCAAGCTCTAGACCCTGCTGTTTCCAGCCCCAAACCAGTCCAGCCAAGGGGGCACATAGGAGCTTCCAGCTGCTTTAAGACAGCCACCAATGTTTATATTGAAAAAGTCAGAATTCTTTGAATAGCACCCAGTTTCTGCCTAACGGTGGGAGAGAGGGCCCCCACGGCTGCAGACAAACCTGGGCTCTTGTCTGCCTCTGTGCTGGCCAAACCAGGCTTGCTGATGGCCTGTACTCCCAAGTGCCAAGTTCACAGCAGTGGCTGCATGGCAAGGCCCCTCCCTGAGGCCTGTCTCCAAGTGAGGAGGACATACCCTAGTGCCCTTCCGACTTCCCAGTAGGAAGGTGGTTTGCAGTAGGTGTGGTGCATTTCCCCGCCTGCCTGCCTTCTCCGACCTCGCCATGTGTGCCTTGGCAGATGAACTGATCCGCGAGGTTACCATCAGCTGTGCAGAGCGAGGGCTGCTGCTGCTGCGAGTCCGGGACGAGATCCGCATGACCATTGCTGCCTACCAGACCCTGTATGAGAGCAGCGTGGCATTTGGCATGAGGAAGGCGCTGCAGGCCGAGCAGGGGAAGTCAGACATGGAGAAGAAAGTGAGTGGTTTCACCAGGAGACTTTGGCCCTCTTCGACTCTTCTGTCAATCTCAGGGCCACAGCTCGTCATTCCAGCACCAAACTCCGGCCTCCTAGGTGCTCTCCCATCACCTTAGTGAGGACCCTTTGGTTCAGTGTCACGGCCAGTCCGGTCGTGGCAGAGTTGTCTCCCCTTGGACATGCCCTGCCAGTCACTGACCTCCCACTGGGTGGCAGTACAGACCCTGGCAATGCCTTCGGTTGGACAGCTGTGTCCCAGGTCCTCTTCACCCAGGCACTCACACCACCCCGTCCACTTGGCGACGTCCCAGCATGACTGGGGATTCTGTCCTCAGATTGCAGAATTAGAAACGGAAAAGCGAGATTTGGAGAGGCAAGTGAACGAGCAGAAGGCAAAATGTGAGGCCATCGAGAAGCGGGAGAGTGAGAGGAGACAGGTGGAGGAGACGAAGCACAAAGAAGAGATTCAGTTCCTGAAGCGGACTAATCAGCAGCTGAAGGTAATCGATGCCCAGACCCATGTGGAGCTCCTGCCACCCCCATCCCCGGCCCTGCCAGCCGAGCAGGCCAAGCATTTGGTTCCTTGTCCTACACTGACTTTCAATACTGCCAAGGAGTAAAGGAAGCTGACTCTTGGGGAGAGGTGAGGGATCATTACCTAGATTCTCTGTCCATCTCCATCTGGCTCCGAAGAGAGGCCGTATTCTCAGCTCTGGCTCTCCAGTGGAGGATTTTTTTCCCCTTGGATAAAAGTTGCCTATTGTCTGGGAGAGGTGGCTATGTCAAGAAGTGGGACGTCTGTCCCATGGCAGCTGGCACTCTGGAGACTTCTTAGAGTGGGCTGTCTCTCCAGCCGGCCTTCATGGGAGTGCTTTCCTGCCTGCAGTTCCCTCTGAGGCCCTGCATTCGGGGCGGGCTGGGAAGGCCCTTCGAGAGGGAAGAACCATTTCAAATCAGGAAGCTTCCCGAGGTGTGTGGTCAGAGGAACTCAGCTGTAGGCACTTTTCATCAAAGCCCTTTTGCTGATGGTATACTTTTATCCAACCGAGCTGAAGGGAGGGAGGGAGGGGGACTAGTGAAAAGGGCTGGGCTAGGGGCCAGGCTTCTGAAGCTCCAGGCTGTCTGGTCCAAAGGTTCTCAGAGGGTTGGGCCCCAAACCAGCATCATCCTCATCACCGCAACTTTCAGAAATACAAAGCATTGGGCCCAGCCCAGAGCTACTGAATCAGAAACTTTGGGGTTGGGGTCCAGCAAGCCATTCTAACAAGGTCTCCAGGTGATTTTTTTTAACCTTTTATTATGAGAATTTTGAAACACCAAGTAGAATAACGCAGTACACATCCATGTGCCCATTACAGAACTTCATCAATTGTCATCATTTTGCGAATCTTGCAGAAACAAGTGTTACTTATAATGAGATAAAACAGGATTCAAACTTCGTGGAGAAGAGTAAAATATAGGTTTTTTTACTAACAAATGGTGAAGGTGGGCAGAATCACTGCATGGTGCAACATTCTCCATTCTGAGGTCTGCCAAAGTTTGAGAACCACTGCTCTAGATATATGGCCTATTGACGTTCAGTGGCTGTCTCCCATGGCCCTGGCCAGGAAGGGCCCCTAGATGTACCTCCTTTTCCTCCCTAGTTTCATAGAAGCTTACATTCTTGCGATTGGCAGGCTTGTTGGTACTACAAGCCAAGGCCAGGCATTTGAGATAAAGAAGGGCTTGTGTTAATTGCTAGTGGAGGATGACATAGATTTTCTTGTTGCTGAGTTTAACAAAACAAAGAAACTTTCACAGCCAGATGTGAATCTGTTTACTTAGCAGTCTCTGAAGCTGCCTCCCTTATCTGCCATATTCTTTTATCATAAGCTCAAGTTCCTCAGTTCCTCCTATGGTATTGGCGGCAAGGGCAAAGCAGAATACCTTGGCATCTTTCTAATATTTACAAGCAACCTTGGAACCCCCAGGGTGAAGGACTCTTTAGAAGTGAGTTATTTTTATTGCCTCAAAGCTGCACTGCAAATAAAGCAGTGTTTGCAGTCCGCAGGATAGACCTACTTAGAGATCTGTTCACACACCATGACAGTGAATTATTTTACTGGCTGCCAGAGGAGCAGAGTAAATAACTCCCAAGTGTCTGAAGCTTTACATACAAGATGGACAGCTCCCTACTCACTGGTGGCAGTTTTCTCTAAGTGGGTATCAGGTTGTCTCAGTGGCTGAAAATCTGCTGTTTCCGAAACCTCTTGTCCCAGCACAGAGCTCCCAGGCTCCCAAACCAGAGAGCCAAATATTTAACTTAGCAGACATACTCAGGCTTGAAATCTGAGCCTTGAAAAACCACTATTTCAACAACTTTTATTCAATTTCCTTTTCAATGCCTTATATTACACACTGAGCAGCTATTGTATGGAAACCAGGACAGCTATGATTTCTCCTAATGCAGCAAGACTGAATGCCAAGCCAGAGACCAGCTAATCTAGAAAATATGGAGTTGGGAATGAAGGGAAAAACACTTGGAGTGGCAGCATTTGGATTATTCTTCCTGGAGACTTTTATCACCTCTCAGCTATTTGTGTTAGGCTGCAAGTTTCAAATATTAACGGAGTTTGTTTTTGTTTTTCAGGCCCAACTGGAAGGCATTATTGCACCAAAGAAGTGATAATTTCCATATGGGTCTCAGCAAGCACTACTACCCCATCATAAGCCCTTTGTAATAAAAAGCTTCCTGAGTGAAGCCATACCCCTCCCCTGGTCCCACCTACAAATCTGTCAGAAGCCACACCACCGCCCCAGTGTGGTGCAACACCTACGGTCTGGCAGCCAGGCTCCGGGCTGGACAACAGAAGGCAGTGTGGCCCAGGAAGTCTCTGTACGTGGCCAACCTTGGGATTTGCCAACTCCAACAGTGAGACTCAGAATTCACGCCTTTTGGCTGTATCCCTCTCAGGTGGAGCAGCTCCTCTCTCACCATCACTCCATACTATCGCTTATTTCCAGCCACACAAAGCTGATTCTCTGCCCCGCAATTCATCTTGTCCCTTAACCCGGGCTCCTCTGGCCTCAGTCTTGCCCTTATTCGATGTCTTTTCATCATCCTTACTCCAGTGCAGTTCTAGTACCTCATTTTGGAATTTTCGGTTTATACCTATCATCTTATCCCCGCCTGCCAAGTCACTGGACCCCATCCTCCTTAGTTTTGGACTACCTGGGTAGGAGGCAATGGCAGGGTCAAACCCACGGGTTTCGAGAAAGTCAACATGCGCTGGAAAGAAATACAGGTCACGGTGTCCATTGTGAGCTGCCTGGACCTCGGCTCCTCCCCCAGCACTGATTTGTTCACCTTGCTCTGCAGACAATCAAACCCCAACCCTACAGCCTGACTAGCCCAGACCTCACTCTCAGTTCTAATTATTCACGACTGGGCCATGGCCTGTAGACAACTGCATTTTACTATTCCTCATAAGCTAAACTCAGTTTGGAGGTTCAGGAGTCTTCTGATTTCATAGACCCAGAAGACTAAATTAGTGACATAAATCCTTGATCCAGGGCACACCAGCAGCTCAGTGAGTGCCATCACTCAGTCACACTTCACAACTAGCATGACTAAGAGGCACTAACATCTCCTCTCGGTTACAAGGCCTCAAGTGCTCAGCGTTCTCTTGGAGAGGTGCTCGGGTCGGACACCCGTCCCGGCCAGGGCTTCCAGGCTCACTGGACGAACTGCAGTCCAACAAGAACAGCTGTGTTCCACTGAGTCAAACAAGCCCTCTACACTCTAATCTCAAATTTGAAGTCACAGCTTTTACCCTCATCCAGGTGTCCTGAGGAATTAATCCCCAGATTCCACTAAAATGGCCTGTCTGTGCTCTGTCATTTTCATGGGAAAGAACTGTGGTCACTGAGATGTGCTAGTCCCATGACTCCTTGACAGTGCAGCACTCATGGCCTGTTAGGTTCCCCTAGCAGACTCAACGACGGACAACACAAGTTGCTGTGGCTTTTTCTTCGTATTTTAAAGCCTAGGCTCTGCACACGACATCCCTAAAATTTTCTTCTTTTTACAGTTCTATTCCAAAGAGCTCCTGTTCTAAATTGCTCATTGCCAGTCCAAAAGAAATACCACACACCACATTTTCTAGACCTCAGGCCTGTTTCTGTCAGATATCTCCATTTGCTTGAGGAACTCACAGGGCTAATTCAAGTGTCAGAAGTTCCAGTGGACCCCATCACTGAGATCCTTGGGGGTCAGGGGCTTATCTTTATTTTCACTAGCACTGGTGAATGGTTTCAACTGTCAAATCTCAGAACAGATGCACCCATGGCCTTCGAAATGCCAACTGGGCCCGAAGAAAACGAACAGAGTTTCTAACTGCATATTTTTGTAGAATTTAATAAACAACTTTTAAAACGTTACTGCTTATGTTTCAATTTCTTCTGTCTGTGTTTCTGCCCCTCTGAGTCACTGGTCTTCTTTTTGTTCCTGTTCCTATTTTTCACATTGTGTGTTTCATAGTAGCGTACACCGACTTTTCTGGATCGTTGCTGCCGTGCTTCTCGCCTCCGCTGTAAAAAATGGCGCACACACACAAAGAGGGAAAAAAACCAATCAAACACTGAAAGTCATAAAACAGGCCCCTCTGTTTCTCTGTGTTCTATTCCCACGCTGCTCCCACAACTACTGGAAGCAGCGCCAACAAGGGAGAGTTCACCTCACAGACCCAAGTCTGCACTTCCATTGTGACTTGTGACCACTCCAAGTTACAGATTGTCATTTGGTCCAACCCTCATCCAACGCTTGAATCTTTTCTCCTGAGCTCCTGACAAGTGGTCCTCTGGTCTAAGGCTGATCACTCTGATAACAAGCTCTCCACCTCCGAAGAGGGCCCCCTCCAGCTCTGGAGGGCCCAGTTACAGAGCTAAACTTCACAGAAGGCGGTGATCTGTCTGCCTACACAGCTCTGCTCCTCACGTGTCATTTCCCTGAGGCCACATAAACCCAGCGGACTCTTCCAAACAGTAGTCCACGTGTTTGGGGATAGTGATCAGGAATTCGTAAAACAAGACATAAACTCAAGGACCTTCATGCAGCAGCCCACTCCTTGATCCTGTTTCACTGACCTCAACTAGGTCGCTTAGGACTGGGGTTTCTTTTTTTTTTTTTTTTAGCGGTATGCGGGCCTCTCACTGCTGTGGCCTCTCCCATTGCGGAGCACAGGCTCCGGACGCGCAGGCTCAGCGGCCATGGCTCACGGGCCCAGCCACTCCGAGGCACGTGGGACCTTCCCGGACCGGGGCACAAACTCGTGTCCCCTGCATCGGCAGGCGGACTCTCAACCACTGCGCCACCAGGGAAGCCCCAGGACTGGGGTTTCTTGATTTCAACTCCAGACCTTTAGTTTCTGGTGTGAGTCTTAAGAAATGGACTTCGCCTCTCTACACCTGGGTGACGTTTCAGACCAAAGCACATACTTCCTTAGATGTAAGCGTCCTGCGAGCTTTGTTCGACTGCTCCTCCTCCCTCTGTGCCTTCCTCTTCTTTCCCTTTCTGGTAGGTGCTGGAAACGAAACACAAGCACACACAGAGGAAAGAAACAGGAATTTTTTAATTCAAAATGTGTCTGAATCCTAAGGTGGGAATGAGCTTGTTGTGCTTGAGAAGGAAGGCAGAGGCCGGTGTGAAGGGAGTGTGGTGAGCAGAGCAGAGCAAAGCAGGACGAGGCTGGAGGCTACCAGACCTGGGGGGCGCTGAGTGGCCTCGGCGGGGTTTGCGTTTGTCTTGAAAACACACTCAATGTAGGAGCTAGTAGTCTGACCACATAAAGAATAAAATTACGTGAACCATCCTACTCCCAGAAAAAAATTTGTCTTTGGACCCACCCTTACATTACAATGTTCATAATGTACTCTTTTTTTTTTTTTTCTTGCGTTATGCGGGCCTCTCACTGTTGTGGCCTCTCCCATTTGCGGAGCACAGGCTCCGGACGCGCAGGCTCAGTGGCCATGGCTCACGGGCCCAGCCGCTCCGCGGCATGTGGGATCTTCCCGAAACGGGGCACGAACCCGCGTCTCCTGCACCGGCAGGCGGACTCTCAAGCACTGCGCCACCAGGGAAGCCCCATAATGTACTCTTTTGAGAGGAATTTTCCCAAATCACCCATTTAACCCCAAGACATGTGCAGAATAAAAAGAAGAAAAGCCAATTTGTGTGATAAATAGTAAGTGGAACCAGGGTTACCTGCCAGATATGATAAATATCTGTGTGGATGACAGTACAAGAGATACTCTGGAGATTAACCTTAGATTTCCCAACGTTCTAAAGATGCAAATCACACCTACATGATCTTAATAATTTAACTGTACCTGTATCTCCTACATCTTCTTCAGCTGTTCTCTGTTCTTCGGATTTTGCAAAAACCACTTTACTCAGTCCCTTGGATATTCTGTAAGGGGAAGAGTAGAGCAATGAAGCCGTCCAACATTTCCCCCGCTGCCCACACAGGCGCTGACCACACAGGCGCTGACGCAGAGACCATGACAAGCTCGCAGATTAACGAAACCCCGCTGCCCCTTCACGTGGTTACCACCATCGGGAGGAGCAACATTGTTTTGGCGGCTCCTGGGCATTTGTAAAAGACAGAACTATCAATACTAAGCTTCTCACACTTCAGGCAGTTGAATTTGAAAAACATACAGATCACTTTTAAAAAACGGCAATACCCTCCCCTGCCCTACAAAAACAATGGCTCCAATCCTCACGGCAAGTTTCTGGGAAAGGAATGAGCAAACTGCAATTCGTGAGGAGATGAGGACGCTACCTGACTGCTGAAAACTTCTTAGCTTTGGCTTTGTTTAAAAACCTCTGGTACTTAGCAATCTTCTCATCCAGGGCTTGAATAATGGCCTTGGTGTTGCTTCCCGCGTGTTCTTCCTGGGACTTTGCGTAAGACTCTTCCTCTTCGTCTCCTCGGTGTTCCTGTTCCTCCTCCTCCTCCTCCTCCTCCTCCCTCTCCGCAGAAAGGCTCTCCAGCTCTTCATCAATATCAGACATCTCCAGAGGAACGAGGTCATCCCCAGAAAACTGAGGCACGACGTTGATTTTGCCAAAGTTCTGCCGGACCCGCGCCACAATCTGCTGCATTTCTGAATCGGCGCCACCATGACCGGGCTCCTCTTTTTCCTTCTCAGTGATGGATTCTGACTCCTCACCTACAGTGTCTGTGACTTCCTCTTCTGGGTTGTTCTGGGCTGTTTCTGTGGCAACTTCCAAAGATGAGGAGGATGGAAGCTAGTCAGGCCAAAAAGGGGTGCGGTGGGGAGAGAAATGGAATCAGAAAATGAAAATTGAGTCTCTTTTTTAAATTTTATTTTATATTGGAGTATAGTTAACAATGTTGTGTTAGTTTCAGGTGTACAGCACAGTGATTCAGTTACACATACATATGTATCTATTCTTTTTCAGTTATTTCCTCATTTAGGTTATTACAAAATATTGAGCAGAGTTCCCTGCTGAATTTCTGAACTTACATACCTTGCTCTCAAATGAGGCAGTCCTCTTCTCAGGACTAAGGGCAAGTATCGAAAGCATGCACGTCTGAGTCATATTGTTAATCTATTTTAAGTCAATGTGCATTAAACCCTGAACCCAGCATGGAAGGATCAGAGGAATACAGCCACGGTCCCAAAGGATGCACCAACCCTGAGTATTCAGCCATCAAAACCAGTCAACTCTACACTGTAGACAGGGGAGGTTCCCTAGGAAGGATCAGAGGAATACAGCCACGGTCCCAAAGGATGCACCAACCCTGAGTATTCAGCCATCAAAACCAGTCAACTCTACACTGTAGACAGGGGAGGGTCCCTACACTGTTCCTGGGGACTGCAAGGAATGGGGGTTGCTGAGAAAGCACATCCCAAATGAGCACACACCTTGGGACTTCCCTGGCCGTCCAGTGGTTAAGACTCCGTGCTCCCAATGCAGGGGGCATGGGTTCAATCCCTGGTCATGGAACTAAGATCCCACACACAGCATGGCCAAAAAAAGAAAAGAAAAAAAAGGGTAGTTCCAAATGAGCACACACTATAACAGAAGAATGAAGGCCCAGCTGAATGCTGAGGGCGATCGCAGCACTAGTTTAGAAAGTGTGAGGGCAGAGGAGAGGCACTGAGGAGGCACCTCGAAGGAGGGAAGGTATGAAGAAAGAGGAGGGAACCTCCTAGGAGTTCAGAACGAGCCCGGAGGCGGCCTGTTTCGGGGAAGGGGCGGAGGGAGCGTGGGCTGGCGGCGCGAGCCCTCACGCAGCTGACGCAATTGTGCACTCACAACTGAGGCTCACAGAACTCAAGGGATTTTCCAAAGGCACAGGTGGCTGCGTGAAGCACGAACTGCATCAGGAATCCATGAAATTCAGGAAGCTGTATACAAAATTCCTATGTACGTTTCTGTGCCTTTTTCTGGTGAGGTGGATTTCAGCCTTCGGATTCTCGAGGGGGTTTTGCTGCCACCACCAAGAGGAGAGGAGAGTCACGGAGCGGGGGCGGGGGCGACGGGCACTGACCATCTCAAGGTAACGACCAGACGTGGAGGAAGAGTTAGAGAAAGCCCGCCATTCCCACACAGGGCCACACGGGAGCAGGGGCGGCCTCTTTGGGTCACAGGCCACGGCCACGTGGCCCGCCCGCGACGTCCTCCGGGAGCCACAACACACCAGGCTCGCTCCACCTCGCGTGCTGCTCCCCATGCCTGCAACGCTCACCTCTCGTGACACCTGTGGAGCTCCTGCCTCCCGTCACTAGGGCCCCCCCTCAAAGGCCACTTCCTCAGAGGCTGTCCCTGACCAGCCCATGTACGAGGCACTGCTCTGTCTCCCACAAACCCCTAATCCTGCTTTAGCCTCCCTCACAGCAATCAGTACGTCACATCCGTAACTGTTTACTACGTGTCTCCCTGTAGGACGATAAAAGTGCGCATTTGGTCCTTGATCCCCAGTTCCTGGCACGAGAGCTCCTAAAACCCTTGGCATCTCCCAGGTTAAGACAGAGGTGTCTTGCTTTTGTTATTTGTAATAAGCCGCTCTCCCCCAAAGTTATGCTAATGAGATGACTGTGGTGGGACCTAGTTTCAGACTGGGGGCTGGTCACCGGAGAGCCCAAGCAATTGCTGAGAGGGCTGGAGACTGAGATCAATCACCAGTGGCTGATGATCTAGTCAACCGTGCCTACAAAATGAAGGCTGAATTTACACACCTTGCATACAAACCCTTAAGGACGGACGGGCTCTGGGGAGCTTCTGGGTTGGTGAACACATTGACGTGCTGGGAGGGTGGCCTGCCTGGAGAGGGCATGGAAACTCCACACCACCCTCTACCCCATACTTTGCCCTATGCACCTCTTCCATTTGACTGCTCCTGACTTGTATCTTTTGTAATACACCAGTAGTCATAAGCAAACCACTTTCCTGAGTTCCATGAGTCTTTTCAGCAAATTATCAAACCTGGGAACCTCTGAATTTGTAGTCAGCTGGGCAGAAGTGTGGGTAGCCTGAGAACCCCATCTGCAGCTGGCATCTGAAGTTGGGGTAGTCTTGTGGGACTCAGCCCTTAACCTGTGGGGTCTTCACTAACTCTGAAAGTTACTGGACACCCAGTTGGTGTCAGAGGCTTGCATAATAGGTATGGAAAAATGAAAGCTATTTGGTATCCGAAAACACCAAATACTCCTCCACTGGCACATGTATGCGTGCGTGTGTACGTGTGTGTGTCTACGTGCAGGAGGGCAGGGCCTCGTCCCGCAGTACTGGTTGTTTGGCGGTTTTAGTGGGGAGAAGGGAAAAGGTTGAGTAACATCAGTTTCAGATATGTTGATTTTGAAATGCTGGAGAAAATATTCAAACTGGAAATTTATAGCTGACAATGGAAACTCTGGGAATGGAGCCCGGTGAGAGAAAAACAGAGAAATATGGACCCAAAAGACTATCATGGAAGCAGAACTTAAAGCCACTTCTTCAGGAGACTTGGCTGAGCTCCGAAAAAGACCCTAGAAATAGACAGGCAGAGTGCCAAAGTTGGAGCCCTGAGCAGTCCACTGCCAGGGGAAGGACATGGAACAGTAGGGAAGCTTTTCAATCTAGCCCAGAGGCCCCAAACCTAAGACCTTCCCTGAGCATCCACTGTACCACTCTCCTTTCCCACCTGACCATGAGCTTCTTGAGGGCAAGGACCATGTTCATTATTCTTATGCTCCCAGTTCCTGGCACATGGTTGGGCATAATGTCCATGAAACAAAAGAATCTTGGAAATGCCTGTTCTTCAAGCAGAAGAAAAGACACAAAAACCACAAGAGCACTCACATTTAATGAGCCCTCCTTTTTCAAGGCCCTGAGAACTGGCATTTACACTCATGCTTCTATCATACATCTATTTCCTGGTCACCCCCCACCAGGTCACAGCAGTGGCACCCTGGGATGGGAGACACTGAAGCTGAAAGTTCTACCCTAAAGGGAGAAGACGGTGGTCCGAAGACGGTGGTCCAAAGACACACCACACCCAGGTCAGTAACCATGCTTCCCGAGAGAGGGGTCACCCTTTTCTTACCTGGGGGGCTACAGGGGGCTCTGCATTGGGCGGCTTGACAAAGAAAGGAATCCGGCCCCTCTGCCAGTCATTGAGGACCATCTTCCCCACAGTCCGCAGGTCAGGCTCTCCACCCTGAAATGTCGCAGGAAGAGGCCCAATTAAATTCAAACAACAAAACCACCTCCTGGTTTGGAAGCACGGCAGTGGTCCCAGTTGGCACCATCTACCTGCCAAGTTTTGCACTTCACACTGCTCACACATGCATATATAAAAGTTCCACACCACACACGCACACACCTGCAGCACGTCCCAGTCTGAATTCTCACAAATCCTGGCTTACCTTCAATAACTTCCCTGTCCGGAAAGCTAGCTTCTCAAGAAAGTCCTCAGCGTTCTCCCAAGAATCAATTTTGTATGTCTTGCTGATATATTCTGGCTTTGCTCGTTCAAGTACAGCACCAATGTGGTCTTCAGGAGTCTTAATTTTTTCAACTTGAACCTAAATGTTCACAGGAAAGCTCTTGCTTACAAACTTGATTATGGAAGGAGTGAAGTTCCCAGTGTTCTCTGTAACCATATCTGAAAACAGATTTCAATGCCTCAAAGCAAGCGGGGCCTGGCAGGAGCTTGGCCTGGAGGTGGCGAGATGCAGTTGGCTGAAAGGAGCGCCATGGACAGCCGACCGCAGCCGCGGAGCCCAGAACTCAGCTCTAACCTTGGCTCACCACAAACTGACAGTGTGACTTCCGCAAGTAGTTTAAACTGGAACCCTTTGTGCTACTGACTTGCAGAAATGGTTAAAAGTCCACCCATCCCAGGACACAAAGAGAAGGGAATAGTTTAAGAAAGAAGGGGAGGAACCGCACAGGATGCATAGCCAGAAGCACTGGTTAAGGTTAAGTGGAACCATTTAAAGCTCTCGGTCGTCTTCAGAAACAAGTGAGGAAATGACCGAGTTCCAAAATGACTCAACCCATAAACCCATGAAGATGAATTATCTCTAAACATAAACAGGCCCTGCTTCCCTCTGGAGCCCGTGTATAAACGACAAACTCTTTTGTGGGATGACATTGACCAGATATGCCCACGGTTCCACTAACTCCTCAAACAGGCTTAAGTGGAATGGAGAGACTGCCCTGTTCAGTGTCATGTTCCTCAAGTTTGGTCAGACAGGCTGACCCCAAACTGTCTGCTGAATGAGTAAAAAGCAAAGGTATCCAGAGTTCCCCACAGAGCGCTGGCCCCAAAAGGCAAACAAAGAGCCTCTCGGGACCAAAATACTCACTACTCCTTTGAGCACAATGTCCGTCTCTGAGTCCTCAGAGGGGTAAACCACACCGGGACAGTCGATAAGGAATATCCGGCGCATCAAGGTAATATACTGCCAGACCTAAAAAGCAGAGACTTCCCCAGGTCAATCCCTGAAAGCAATTTCACAAACCCCTGATGCTCAAGAAACTAGAGAGGGGGGTAGCGGTCAGAGAGGAGCAGCCTGCTGAGTAATGAAGCTCCAAAGCGCCTCTCTTTGGGCTGCACATGAGGCACTTCCACGAGGCATAAACTGTAGTTTCCAACAGCTAAGGGTCTAAAAATAATGCAGAGGCAGGATCTCCATCTAGTATTGTGCAATAATGTCCAGTAAAGCTTTTTCTGATTTTTAAAAGTACTCCTGGAAGCTTAATACTGCTTGGCCCCTGTTCCTTTCAGCAGAACCACGGTGCTCCCCAAATACCCTGTGTTCCAGGGTAGGACCCCCAACCAACAGAATCTACCCGAAAATTGAATTTTCTTTCTTAACCCAGGCACCAAACATTCTTGGGTTAGTTTTGTTTATCAAAGCAAAAGGCTGGAGTGACAATTTAAAACACACTCAAATGGCACATACCGAACCATACCAAAGTCAGGCAGTGGCACACAAAGTACTCTTAGTCTTATCAAAAAGGGCAGAAACAGCTCCAGGACGTTGCCAACTATTATATGGAGACTAAACTCCCAATGGCGATCTTCACCCAAGAGAAGCAGATAGACGTCTCCATGTCCTGAATTATCACCCTCCATGGAAATAAAGTAAGTCAAAGCAAATAAGACCCCCTCGAGCCAGACATACCTTTGTTTCACCTGCAATGGGGGCCACATTGCAAACTTTCTTGGAGCGCAGTGTGTTTATGACAGAGCTCTTGCCAACATTTGGATAGCCAATGAACCCCACGCTGATCTGTTTCTTGTCAGTGTGCAACTGTTCAAAAAAAAAGAATACACACCACATACACGCAGAGTGAACATCCCATGGGACAAACAGGTTGTGTTACTTTGCTACCATACAGAATACAGTACAAAACTATTGCTACAACTTAATTTAAAACCCAGACATGCACCACCTGCATAGTCTGAGTGGGCTGCATACACATACTCTTTAATAAATCAGAGGTGAGTCAGCTCCTCGGTCACTCATGTGAAATTACTCTTGAATGTTTTAAGGTTAAAAGTACGTAGGTTGAGGGCTTCCCTGGTGGCGCAGTGGTTGAGAGTCCGCCTGCCGATGCAGGGGACACGGGTTCGTGCCCCGGTCCGGGAGGATCCCACATGCCGTGGAGCAGCTGGGCCCGTGAGCCATGGCCGCTGAGCCTGCGCGTCCGGAGCCTGTGCTCCGCAACGGGAGAGGCCACGGCAGTGAGAGGCCCGCGTACCGCAAA
>NW_006780610.1:3922416-3929083 GCF_000442215.2 Lipotes vexillifer | reverse complement strand
GCCTGCGCGTCCAGAGCCTGTGCTCCGCAGCGAGAGAGGCCACAGCAGTGAGAGGCCCGCGTACCAAAAAAAAAAAAAAAAAGTACGTAGGTTGAGAAACAAAGGAAGAAATAGCTTGTTAGTCATCAATTTAGAAGAACACCATCCACTGATAAAATGTCTTCAGGGAAGAGAACCTTAGCAGATGCAGCAACCGGCAATCCCATGGCCCATCCCTCCTCTCTGCACATCGTATTTTGCATTTTCACTGCTAAAAGTAAACAACAAAAGAAAAGAAAGGCAGCTTCAAAAGCTAGATCACTGGGTGAAAGTCTCAAAGAGGCAGAGCTCAGGAAGAGTCTACAAACGGATGGGGGCTTCTGACTAGAGACGGTGGACTGCACATCCCTGCCCACCTTGCTCCCTCCACAAACTCCACTGGAACCACAGCCGTGGGAATTAACACACACACACCCATAGAGCCAAACATATAAAACCAAAGCATGCACCGGAGATGAGATAGAACTAATGTGTGGTGTTAACAGAAGACCAGCAGTTAAAAAGTAGTATCTGCGGCTTCCCTGGTGGCACAGTGGTTGAGAATCTGCCTGCCAATGCAGGGGACACGGGTTCGAACCCTGGTCCGGGAAGATCCCACATGCCGCGGAGCAACTGGGCCCGTGAGCCATGGCTGCCGAGCCTGCGCGTCCGGAGCCTGTGCTCTGCAACAAGAGAGGCCGCGATAGTGAGAGGCCCGCGCACCGCGATGAAGAGTGGACCCCACTTGCCGCAACTAGAGAAAGCCCTCGCACAGAATCGAAGACCCAACACAGCCATAAATAAATAAATAAATAAATAAATATATTTTTAAAAAAGGTAGTATCTAACTTGGCCCACTACAAAATATGAAAACTACATGGCTGCAAAGGTAGAAAAACTAAAAATGCAGCAAATATACCGCCAATGAATCACAAAAGACCTTGGGAATCAGCAGTACAGACCCCTCTAAGGGTGGGACTGAAATCCAGAAGACTGACCAGTGGACCGTCTGTAGAAACAGTCACACCTCTCCTTCCCCTCCCTCGCCTGGCATGGGTGCCCAACTTCTCTACCCCAGAGCCTTAGGAAAGATAATGACTCTTTTGAAACCCTACATGTCTGTAAATATCTTTAATTTTCAGACCTGAAAGGGACCCTAGATTTAGAGATAACAGTAATTGAAAGCAAGTGTTCCCAGAGCGATTAGTTGAAAGTCTAAATATTGAATAGTACAACCCCAGCCTCTTACTCCCACTGAGTTCCCAGAACCCTGGCAGCCAGGTCTACATACGCCCAAGCTGGAGACAGGAAGACTCCTTTCTAGGGAAGCTCACAGGCCCAGGAGTAAAGACCTACAGACGGGACTTCCCTGGTGGTCCAGTGGTTGGGACACCGTGCTTCCACTGCAGGGTACACGGGCTCGATCCCTGGTTGGGGGACTAAGATCCCACATGCCGTGCAGTGTGGCCAAAACAGAAAACAACAAAAAACCCACCCTACAGACACTGACATTTAGAGTGTCCCCCAACAAAATACTGGGTTTCTGCCCAGTCACCTACAGTGAAATCTCTCATTCAACAAGCCCACCCCCTGCATAAAGTCTCTATAGCCTTTTTTTGGTGGCTCACTCTTAAATGAGTGGAGAACCAAGAATAACCAGACATCTGAAGTGTGGCTCTAGTAGAAAAGACAGAAAAACAGCAACTTGGAGGAAACAGTCTCAGTGTGGGAAAATGTAGAGGAAAATTTCCAAACACCACTATCATTGTTCTCAGAGACAGAGAAGCCAGGGCATCCGTGAAACAAGAACAGGCTATAAAAGGCAGCAGGGCAATTCATAAACAAGAGTTTTCAGAAACTACAAATTAAAAGTGACACAGGCAAAATAAAGTTTGCGATAGAACAGCTAAATGATCAAGTCAAGGAAACTTCCCAGAAAACAGGGTAAAATGTCATAAATGTACTGAAACAAAGAAAAGATAAGAAAATTCAAGAACTGGGAATTCCCTGGCGGTCCACTGGTTAGGACTCTGCGCTTCCACTGCAGGGGGCACGGGTTCGATCCCTGGTAAGGGAACTAAGATCCCACAAGCCGCAAGGCGAGGCCAGAAAAAAAAGAATGGAAATTCAAGAATTAAACCAGGAGATAAAACCAAATTCCTGAACAAGAACAGAGATGAATGGGGGCATGGCGTGGGGTGGTTTCCAAAAAACAGTATAGGATAAATAACGGACTAAAAGTACCGTCCATGCCTAGCTCACCGAACAATAAAAGACCCACCTTAAAGCACATCATTGGGACATTGTAAAACAGGAAATTTTTTCAAAAAGATCTCAGCCACAAAGGATGAGGGGTCAGAACGGTCTCAGATTTCTCAATGGCAACATCGGAAGCCAGAAAACAATGCAATGTGGTGCCTTCAACATTCTAAGAAACGGTGTGAGGGTAGTATGAAGAAATTTACAGAATGCAAGGTCTCAGAAAATGTTCCTTCTAAGCACTCCTTTTCAGAAAGCTTTTGGAAAACAGGTTCCATCAAAAGGAAGGAGTAAACCAAGAAAGAAAAGGGATCCAGTGAACAAGGACACCACAGGGAACAGCCACGGGAACCCCCCATTCAGAGGACGGGGAAAGGAAATCCCAGGAAGACCCAGCAGCAGCCTGGGGAGCAGCCAGTCCACCTGGAAGGGAGGTGCCAGACACTCTGAAAGTTCCCACGCTACCAGAGGATTTGGTGATATGTCAGTGACAAATAAAACAGAGCTAATTAACACCAGATAAAACAGAAGGTCCTATTAGAAAGGAATTACAGTCATAGCATTGTGGATCAGCAAGGACTGACACTTCAGTCATAATAACCTAAACACTAAATGAGTAATAGTTTAGCCAAATGTCGTACAAGGACAGAGGGAGTGGAGAGGGAGGACGGGGGTAAGAAACCTAACCCTCATTTTCCATAGTAGGAACTTAACAAATACGTAAAACTGAGGGGGGTGTGAGATGAAGAAACAGATTCATAAGCATATATAAAAAATATGGAAAAAAATACCATAAGTAACAGCTATGAGTTGGACGAGTTCCTTCTGGGAAGTGGGGAAGGGTGGGACAGAGGACAGGTGTCCTTTGTTAGAAGCCAGGTAAGATTAAATGAACACACAAATACAAAGTTGCAGGTACAGAACATGAAGCTGCGAGAACACGTGCTTTCAGGGCCTCCCTGAGGAACTAGCATCTGACCAGGGATCCAAGGCTGGGGTTCGGCAGGGTGCCTCCCAGGCAGAGGGAAGAGAAATGCACAACCCAGGAGCCCAGAGTGGGGATACAGTGTGGGGAGGGGGCCCGTCGTCATCATCGAGCAGAGGGTGGACCATCCGGTGCCAGGGACACGGCAGAAAGGGAAGCGACGTTTGTCAGGGATGGGGGTACAGGCTGAGTTAGAGAGTATTTCAGAATCCCTGAGGCTCTGTGAGTGTTCACATCTCCAGAACACACTGTCCTCACTACCGAGAAGATGTGGAAGGTGAGGCTGGTAACTCCCTGACACACCCTGGCAAGAGAAATTCTCATACAAACCCACAGCTGTCCAACTCCAGGGGGGACAGGTCAGGTCACAATACCTTTCCAAACTGCCGCAGAAGCTGAATAAATGCTCCTTTGCCAAAGGGGTTAGTAAGACTTGCGTGGAAAGCAAGTGTCGGGTAATCTTGGGAGAGGATGGCAACCCATCGTTTCTAAAGTGAGAAAAGAAAAGAAGCAGGTAAACTGTGAGCTGTTTATTTACAACATAGGAAGAACCAGAGCTTGAATAACAGGATGGTACTTCATATACACAGTTGTCTAAGGAAAATGTTAGCTGTAATTCTTTGAAATATTTTTTTCAAGTATGACAGCTGATGCTTTGTCTTTTTTTTTTAAATTTATTTATTTTTGGCTGTGTTGGGTCTTCGTTGCTGCACGCTGGCTTCCCCTAGTTGTGGTGAGTGGGGGCTACTCTTCGTTTGTGGTGTGCAGGCTTCTCATCACGGTGGCTTCTCTTGTCACAGAGCACGGGCTCTAGGCCCATGGGCTTCAGTAGTCGTGGCACGCGGGTTCAGTAGTTGTGGCACACGGGCGTAGCTGCTCCGCGGCATGTGGGATCTTCCCGGACCAGGGCTCGAACCTGTGTCCCCTGCATCGGCAGGCAGATTCTTAACCACTGTGCCACCAGGGAAGCCTGTCTTTTGTCTTATAAACACAAAACAATATTCCAAAAATGCCTTCATTGCTACTAAATGCAACTAATGTAACATAATGTGAAACAGACCTGGGGCCTCGGCAGCCGCCCCTTCTGAAGGGCGCACACCATTCATCCTATGGGCACTGCAGCTGTCCCACTGCTAACCATCAAGGGTCAAAGGTAACTGCCCAGGACTTCTCTGGTGGTGCAGTGGGTAAGAATCCACCTGCCAAAGCAGGGGACATGGGTTTGAGCCCTGGTCCAGGAAGATCCCACGTGCCTCAGACCAACTAAGCCCGTGTGCCACAATTACTGAGCCTGCGCTCTAGAGCCCATGAGCCACAACTACTGAAGCCCACGCGCCTAGAGCCCGTGCTCTGCGAAAGAGAAGCCACCGTGATGAGAAGCCTGCGCACTGCAACGAAGAGTAGCCCCTGCTCACCACAACTAAAGAAAGCCTGCGCGCAGCAACAAAGACCCAACACAGCCAGAAATAAATGAATTAAAAAAATAAAAAAAGGCAACAGCCGATCACCAATGAGGCCGATTTTAGTTTTGTTTTCGATGAGGACACTTGAATGACTACACCCTCAATAGTGCAACACCTCAACTGCTGCCTCAAATCCTAGAGACCACGACACTGACTTATTCATGGGTAACTCAGAGCCTGCACAAGCCATGTGGCCTTGGTCAGCTGTTTTGCATTAGCAACTGTACTTACCGTTGCCCAGGTTGGAACAAGGTCACATTTGTTAAGAACAAAAATGAGGTGTTTCCAGGGTTTCTCCTTTTTCAAGTAAGTCTCAACGTGAGGGGAACGGGTACCCATTGGATCTCTAGCATCAAGAACTTGAACTACAACATCTGATGAATCTATCACCTGCAAATTCAAAGAGGCAAAAGTGACTTGCTACAGGAGTACAAGGGCAAAATGAAAGAGAGAAGACATTTAAGGGAACCTGGGAAAAATAAAGCAACAATAGAGATAACCTCTCAACAGTCTTATGAAGAGAGCAGGTGGTAGCCAATCTCAAAGCCCAGGGATCAGTACTCAAAAAGGTGTTTTCATCCTGTGGGTATCTGAAACTTGTTGAATTCCAAATAGAACTAGCTTGCATGAAACCAGTCTATTTCACGACTGCTATGCATTAGTGAGCAGAACCATTTACTTCTTTTTTAAAAAAATATTTTATTTATTTATTTATTTGGTTGCACTGGGTCTTAGCTACGGCTCGAGGGCTCCTTAGTTGCAGCAGGCTCCTTAGTTGTGGCATGCGAACTCTTAGTTACTGCATGCATGTGGGACCTAGTTCCCTGACCAGGGATCGAACCCAGGCCCCCTGCACTGGGAGTGCAGAGTACTATCCACTGCACCACCAGGGTAGTCCCTCATTTACTTCTTAGACCTCTAAGCTTCCATGTTATAGATTTTGAGTATTTTATAAAAAAAACTAAAAAATTTTGTTTGCTTTCATGGTACTAGTTTCCTATCATGTTACTATTTGATTACATGACTATGCTTGAAAGTCTTCGTTACCGAGAATATTACTTGTGTAGTTTTGTGGACCTAAAACTCAGCCAGCTGAAGAGAACTAGACCGGGACTCAGGAGACACAAAGCCTCTTGCACTAACTACCTGGGTAAGCTGGGGAAGGTATTCAAGCTTTCTAGACTTGAATTCTCATCTGTAAAATGAGAGGGCTGGACTAAGTAACTCAAAAATTCTCAAGCAGCTCTAACCATGTATAATAAATCTCAACAGGAATATCACTTTAGCAGGTAATCCAAAGAAATATTAACAGAGAATATGTGAATCTATGCAATGTGGTTGTTACTATTATATGAGTAATAAAAAAATGCAGTTATCTAGAACAATGGTAGTACGTGCACAGGCATATCCATCCTGGAGGTGGAATTTGTATCGTCAGAGCTTCAATAGATCCAAGTCAGTTTTCTCATATAAGATCATGAAAGCCAAAGGAACCACTCAGTGAGACAGAACTTAAAGTCTTACCTTGTAGAGTTCACCCCATATTCTTTTAGACTGTCCCTTTTTATATATCTCTTCTTGGGCTTCATTTCTAAATAAGAAAAGACCCAAAGTGAGCAAATGAAGCACTATAAAGATTAAAAGGATGTTTTAGGGAAAAAACCATGTGCCAAGGGAAAGCAGTATCAAAACTAGTATCAACATCACTAATTATTAGAGAAATGCAAATCAAAACTACAATGAGGGGCTTCCCTGGTGGCGCAGTGGTTGAGAGTCCGCCTGCTGATGCAGGGGATATGGGTTCATGCCCCGGTCCGGGAAGATTCCACGTGCCACGGAGCAGCTGGGCCCATGAGCCATGGCTGCTGAGCCTGCGCGTCCGGAGCCTGTGCTCCGCAATGGGAGAGGCCACAACAGTGAGAGGCCCGCGTAACGCAAAAAA
>NW_006780610.1:3896773-3921614 GCF_000442215.2 Lipotes vexillifer | reverse complement strand
AGGGGCCCCAAAAAAAAAAAAAAAAAAAAAAAAAAAAAAAAAAAAAAAAAAGATAACTAATGAGAACCTACTGTACAGCACAGGGAACTCTACTCACTGCTCTGTGGTGACCTAAATGGGATGGAAATCTAAAAGAGTAGATATATGTATATGTATAACTGCTTCACTTTGCTGTACAGCAGAAACTAACACAACATCGTAAAGCAACTATACTCCGATAAAAATTAAAACAAAACAAAACAAAACAAACCAACTAGTTGCAGACGGACCAAAAACTGACTTAATTTAAAAAATGACTATATTCAAATGCCCACTGACAGATGAATAAAAATAAATGTCATGTATACATAATGGAATACTGTTCAGCAATACAAACAAAGTACTGATACACGATACAACATGGATGACCCTGAAGACATTATGCTACTGAAATAAGCCAGATACAAAAGGACAGATACCGTACAAGTGCACTTACGTGAAGCACTATTCAAGAGAGAAGTCAAACTCATAAGAGACAGAGAACAGAATGGTGGCTGCCAGGGGCTGAGGAGAGGGGGGAATGGTGAATTAGTGCTGGATGGGTACAGAGTTTCAGTTTGGGATGATGTGAAAAAATTCTAGAGGTGGATAGTGGTAATGGTTGCATAGCCATGTGAATGTACTTAATGCCACTAAATTGGATGCTTAAAAATGATTAAAATGGGACTTCCCTGGTGGCGCAGTGGTTAACAATCCACCTGCCAATGCAGGGGACATGGGTTCGAGTCCTGGTGCAGGAAGAAGCCGCAGACCAACTAAACCTGTGAGCCACAATGACTGAGCCTGCGCTCTACAGCCTGCAAGCCACAACTACTGAGCCCGTGTGCCACAACTACTGAAGCCCATACGCCTAGAGCCCGTGCTCTGCAACAAGAGAAGCCACTGCAATGAGAAGCCTGCGCACCGCAATGAAGAGTAGCTCCCGCTTGCCGCAACTACAGAAAGCCTGCGCGCAGCAACGAAGACCCAACACAGCCAAAAATAAATAAATAATTTTTTTAAAAGATTAAAATGGTAAATTTTGTTATGTATATTTTACCACAATAAATTTAATTTAAAAAAAAAGCAACTATAATTAGGCAGTCTGTCACAGAGAATTATGAAAAGGAATCTGAACCATAATCCACACTCCACAGCTCCCACGTAGAGTGAAACTTTCTTGATAAGGTTGAGAATCTGCTTATTTACTAGCCTCAGAGACATTTACCCAATGTCCCTGGAAGAAGAATAGTTTTGTTTCTCCCCCACTGCCGACTGTACCCTTTGGAGGTGGAAAAAATTCAAATCAGCAGAAGCATACAAGTCCAAATAGTTTTAAGAATAAATGAACTCGCTGCCTCTTTTTGCTTGGGCTCGAGAGCCTTGACTTTACCTCTAGGAGGCCCAGGGCTAGCGATGGACTGAGGACAGCACCAAGGCAGTGGCACTGCAGGCAGGGGACAGCACCTCTCCGCTAGGGCACCTCAGGAACACGTGAGGGAGAACCAGGAGAACTGAACTGGTAAACCCTTTCTGGAGGGTAATAAGGCAGCCGCCTATCAAAAAACTGCATATTCTTCGACGTCATTTCCCCTAAGAATTTATCCTTGGGGAACAATTAAGAATGAGAAAGAATTAGTCACACTGATGTTTTACCTTAGAGTTGTTTACCATAGGGGAAAACTTTGAACAGCATAAATGTCTAACCATGGGACTGGCCATAACAAAAACCTACTCTGACATAAAACATTATATCGCTGTTGGCCAAGAACTGACATGGAAATATATTCTTTTTGTTTTGTTTTGCTTTTTGTTTGTTTGTTTGCGGTACGCGGGCCTCTCACTGTTGTGGCCCCTCCCGTTGCAGAGCACAGGCTCCGGACGCGCAGGCTCAGCGGCCATGGCTCACGGGCCCAGCCGCTCCACGGCATGTGGGATCTTCCCGGACCGGGGCACGAACCCGTGTCCCCTGCATCGGCAGGCGGACTCTCAACCACTGTACCACCAGGGAAGCCCCTGGAAATATATTCTTAATAATTTAGAAAAGTATATTAAAATAAAAGCAAGTTAAAATACAGTCTTAAAGTATTATATTTATAAATAAAAACATTCAGACTAATGTATATATATACATATATTTATCCTTAACTGATCCTTGACCTTCTTTTGGGTATGAGCCCCCATGAAAGTATGATGAAAGCTATGGATCCTTCTTCTCTATAAACAACAAAACTCCACTTCTTTTATGCATGTACATAAATTTTCCATATTATCTTCAGAGGGTCACAGAAACCTCAAAGGCCATCAGTGAAACTCCCCTCACCCCCAGTGGTCCAGAGGAAACCCTGATATTCACCAAAATATTAACAATGCTTAACATAAGTAGTGGAATTATGAGTGCTTATTTTCTTTTTGTTGTATTTCCAATTTAACTATATTTTAAACATTTGTCTATGATAGAATATACTGTTATTATTATGAAGAAAGTATTATTTATTTTTATTTGGGGGGGAATTAAGAGACCAATAGTAAACAAGCCACCTTAAATTATCTTTAGTCTGGCCCCAACTAGTTTCACTAATTTTTCTAGTCTAAGGGAAGATCTCCACCTATGAGATAAATCACCGAGCTTCTTGCAGGTAAATAACTGTAAAGAAGATGTCCACTGCAGAAGAGGAAATGAGGAGATATGCATGAACTTTAAAACTGTACCTCACACCAGTGTCTTCAGCTACCAAGTCACGATCCTTCCCCTGGTCATAGCTCTCAGTGGACATTTCTGCATTTTCTATAAGTGACTGCATATCACTTGCAAATAAATTTGGTCGCTTCCTCTGTGCTTTAGGGCCAAATGTAGTTTCAAAGCTTTCAGTATCAAGGATGTGCACCTTTGAGTTCTAAAGAGAAAGGAGAATTACAGGTAACACTAAGCAAAGCACTGAGAAAAAGCAAAAAGTTCAAAACCTATCTGGGAAAGGCTTTCTGCTTTCATTTTTGCAAAGCTCAACCCATACCAAAATCTACAACACGGATGCAGCCTGACTTCAAATCAGAAATCCTTATTTAAATAGCAAACACATTTGTTCCCCTCTTCTGAAAGCTCTGTAAGCTTTCCTGGAGAAATACAAAATACAAATAGTCAAAGCAAATATGAATAGCTGTGTGTAAGACTTGCCAAAAACTCTGCTTTATTTCATTTATCATAAACTTTAGTCAAATGTAATTACTGCTACAACGCTGAAAATTAACTTCTTTTTTCTGACCTTTTTTTTTTTTTTAAGCTTTCAAACAAGTGCACAAAATTCGCCAAATTCACAGATTTTTGTCAAGGATGATCATGCTCAAATTTGTGGGGGTTTTTTTAAACCAACTGTAGGGCTTCCCTTGTGGCGCAGTGGTTAAGAATCCGCCTGCCAATGCAGGGGACGCGGGTTCAAGCCCTGGTCTGGGAAGATCCCACAGGCTGCGGAGCAACTAAGCCTGTGCACCACAACTACTGAGCCTGCACTCTAGAGCCCTCGAGCCACAACTAGTGAAGCCCGCACGCCTAGAGCCCGTGCTCCGCAACAAGAGAAGCCACCACAATGAGAAGCCTGCTCACCACAACGAAGAGTAGCCCCCGCTCACCTCAACCAGAGAAAAGCCCGTGCACAGCAACGAAGACCCAATGCAACCAAAAAAATAATAACAATAAAATAAATAAATTTATAAAAAAAAAAACAACTGTAAATGCCAACTTTTTCTTGGAAGTTAATTTCTTTCATGGCTAAAAGGAATTGCTTGTTTTGTAAGATGCATTTTAGTTTCAGGTAACATTTTTCCTAATTTAGGTAACGTTTTTATTAAATGCACATGCAAAGTCTTCAGATGAAAAACATCTAGCAAAAGCCCAAAATAATAGTTTAGATGTGATAAAAGGAACCTGATCCTAACTAGAACTTGATGTGCCTGTAAAGGACTTACAGGCAGAGGAATTTTTGAAAGAGGATGAAAGTCAAACTCTGAGTTAGGATATATCACGTAACAGTATGTTAACAGCTGGCAGAGAATATCCTCAAAAAAAACCAAACACCCTCTGCCCCCCAGTAGAGGCTCCTCTGTAAGCACCAGCTATGAACACGGAAGAGAGAACAACCCAGTGGCTTCTGAACTTAACAGACACCTCTCCAACTCCTAAAGATCCTTAAGCTATTATGAGAGCCTCTAACCCATCTTAGTTTAGTTTTACTCACTATGCTCCAACAAGGGAACATCCCCGAACAGAACAGTCACGTTTTACATGAGAACTAGGTTCTAATGTCACTGGGAAAATTATGATCAAAATTATCCTAGAAAATCTCTCAGCCTATAACATACAATATACCTGGATCTGTGTCTATAAACCTGTACCTTAGTAAGTACAAGGTGGTAACATGTCTATACACTAAAATACAGAGACAATGTAAGTTACAGTATTTCCACTGTAGTTCTGCTACATGAAACACAGTAACTGTAATGCACATACAGGTAAATGTGCAAAAGTTAAAAGCATATCTGGGGTTTCCCTGGTGGCGCAGTGGTTGAGAGTCCGCCTGCGATGCAGGGGACGCGGGTTCGTGCCCCGGTCCGGGAAGATCCCACATGCCGCAGAGCGGCTGGGCCCGTGAGCCATGGCCGCTGAGCCTGCGCGTCCGGAGCCTGTGCTCCGCAACGGGAGAGGCCACAACAGTGAGAGGCACGGGTACTGCAAAAAAAAAAAAAAAAAAACAAAACAAAACATATCTGATTTGACTCCACTGTGCAGCAAATCTCAGAATCAGATTTCATAACGAGTAGTAGATATTGCACTAAAAATAAAACAGGTAAGGTTTGGCAAGGCCAGAGCAGAAAACTCATCAGTTACTCTGAGTACCTGTCTGCACCAAAATACGAACTGCTGCAGCTGTGGGCCCTTCATTCTATGTATCAGACATTTAAGCACTGAATTTTAGAAGCACTGAACAACTGCCATGGGCAACAAAGCAATAAATCCATAATAGAACTTCTCTGTTCTTCTCATAAACAGGATTCAATAGTTTGTTAAAAGATGGCTTTAGGGAGGACAGAGAGAACAAAGAAAATGAGCAACTTGTCTGTCTTTATGAATTACACTCACGTGTTTCCCTGAAAGAAAACAGTCACTCCACTAATAGGTGCCATTCTTCTAGTCTGTCATAAAACAAAGCATAATTGACAAAACCTGAGGCAATAACCAGGCTTTGGGTTTTACTTTGTTCTGCAAGTAAACGCTTTTCTTTGAACTGTTTAATCCATGTTTAATCCATGTATGCATGTCAGTGTTTTCTTCCCCTCCTCATGCTGGAACTGAAGCTCTGTGCTGTACTTATGGACATTTTTGGGAATTACTATTCAAAGCAAGTAAAAATGTGTAGGCAGGCATTAGGCCATTTCTTTGGTTCCGTGTGAAACTAATTCCAATCAAGCCAGATTCAGTCTTTACTGCACTTCTAACTTCAATGATTAACAACCAATCTGACTGGCACCCTTTCCTTCAGCTGGAAAGACTCTCTAAGGAACTCTCAAGAAGCTGAAAGTGCTCAACACCAAAGGTCTCCCTCCTACCAACCCAATCCTAATTCTATGTTTCCCCAAAGTTTGATGGTACTACCACTTAAACAAGTTTGCTTACCAAAAACATTTTAAAATAGTATTGGTAATAGCCATGATCTATTTAGGTCTAAGTAAGTGGTGGCCTAAGTGCTTGCCATGGGCCAAGAGCCTTACTGGATGTTTCGTCTGCATCTAGTCACCCGAGGAGGGGGTCACCGTGACTTACCAGTCAGGGAAGTGAAAGCTCACAGAGAACCCTAACTAAGACTGCAGGAAGGGACACAGCAAAGATTAAAATTCAGGCCTGACTCCCAAGCCTGTGCTTTGGTCCACTACTATGCCACTGAACTTCTCTGACAGAATTCGTTTCATGCTAAAGGTGAGACCCCTAACAAAGGTGAAAGGAGAAGTCTCAAAGCTTATCAGTACTGCTTCAGGCACTATTCTCTATGGAAAAACAAGAGCAAAGTATGGTAGAGAGGGATCTGCATGGCTGGCCGGGGACATCCTCCATCTTACATGAGGCCGGATTCGATCATGGAGAAGAGACATGGGTAACTTGCTTTGCTTCATGACAACTTTGTATGGATCCTTCAAGACCGTGTCCATTTCCTCTTGAAATTTTTGTAGCGATGACTGCTTAATCACACGTGTATTTCCTGTTTTACAAAAGAATGTTGCTGTTTAATAAATAGCTCCTTACAACTTCCGCCTCCATCTTCCCAGGGACACAGTGAAAGGTAAGATTTTGTTTTTTTTTATTTTTATTTTTTTAACATCTTTATTGGAGTATAATTGCTTTAAAATGGTGTGTTAGTTTCTGCTTCATAACAAAGTGAATCAGTTATACATATACATGTTCCCATATCTCTTCCCCCTTGCGTCTCCCTCCCTCCCACCCTCCCTATCCCACCCCTCTAGGTGGTCACAAAGCACCGAGCTGATCTCCCTGTGCTATAAAGGTAAGATTTTAAATTGCCCTCACTCACCCAAACACCTGACACATCCATCCCACGTAGCCATTTTCAAACTTAAAAGAAAAAAACAGAAAACAAAAAACAAAAAAACTGCCTCTCCTGCACTCATACACTAATAACTAATCCACCAACCCAGACACACAAAGGGTTTCAATAGTTTTCCAAGTCCAATTTCCTGACTGGATGAAACTGAAAAATAAACATCACTGAATGGAACTGAGATTTGACAAATGTCCTACTTCCTGCTAGATCTGGCAAAGAAATGTGGAGCCAATCACAGCTGATCAGTTAGCATACTCAAGAGAATCCCGAAGCACAGCACCTAAGAGCCATAGCTCTGGTTTTTAGGGTTATTAGGGTTTGAAGGCACTATTAAATTAATCAACAAAGCGCTGCAAGGGAACAAAACGAAACTATATAACACTGCTTGGAGAACACCTTGGAAGTGAGAGATCGTATTCACTAAACACCGCATTGCAGCACAAATGCCAAACCCAAGGTGAAGACGACCACGCTGGCGGGGATGGTGACAATGACAGCGGTTAAAGCTTCTATTGTACTACTTGCTGGACTCTATTCTAGGCACTTTACATAGAGTATTTATTCATTTAATTACCACAACAGTCCTACGCAATAGGTGCTGTTTTTATCTTCATTTTACAGATGGAGAAATTGACGAGCAAACTTAAGAACCTGACCATGGCCCCAGATATGGCAGAACTAGGCCTCAAACCCAGGAGGTCTGGATCTAGTGTCACCGGACCTTGCCACCATGCTAAAGGCCTCTTGAAGTTCTCTCCTTCAAGACACTTTTCTGTGCTGTAGTTTCCTAGGGGGTACCAATCCCACCAAGAGACGTACGAGATGTGCAAAGGTAGTTGCCATCTGCCCCCCAGAAGAGAGATCAAACAGCAGGCAAAAAATGCGGTCTGACCATCTGATGTGCCCACACAGCTGGCAGTGGCTGAGGGAAAGGCTGAAAGCCCCAACAGAGATGAAGGTGGAGTTTCCAAAGGAAGAAATCCTGCTTCCCCAAGGCCTCTGGAGATACACTATTCATTCCTGAGAAGGACCAACAAGAGGTCCTTTCACTGTCACTCAGTCCAAATACAACCCCACTAAGAAAAAGTGTTTCAGAGGAACTTCAGGCTAAAGGCACAAACACGCCTGCAAGGCACCTCTCAAAGTCACCTGTCCAGGTGACTGGAAATTAGGAGAGGAGCGTTCTAATGAATGCTAGTCATTAAGGATGATCTCATCTGTCTAAGAGGTTCACTCACAGTGAACAATGATGGGCTCTTTTCAAAAAGAAGTTATTTATGGAAGCCACTGCCACGACTTTTCTCTGCACTTTTCCCACGGTGGGGACTTCTTATCTCATCCCTTTCTCATACTGTCCTTGGCAGTTCCCCTCACCCCAGATACCTGCCTCTTATTTTTATTTATTTATTTATTTTTGGCTGCATTGGGTCTTTGTTGCTGTGCGCGGGCTTTCTCTAGTCGCGGTAAGCGGGGGCTACTCTTCACTATGGTGTGTCCAGCTTCTCATTGTGGTGGCTTCTCTTGTTGCGGAGCACAGGCTCTAAGGCGCATGGGCTTCAGTAGTTGTGGCGCACGAGCTTAGTTGCTCCGTGGCATGGGGGATCTTCCCGGACCAGGAATCGAACCCGTGTCCCCCTGCATTTGCAGGCGGATTCCTAGCCACTGTGTCACCAGGGAAGCCCCCAGATACCTGCCTTTTAGATACCTGAACATTCTACCCTTTTCCATACAGCGCACATTTTCTAGGGTAAAGGTAGCAAAGGACCACACTCACCAAACCACTTAATGTTCGGCTCCACTCTCGCCACTGTGCCAGAAGCCACCGTTGACTGATACTGCAGAGGCTTAATCACTTTACCACGGCTGTTCCTGAATTGAGGAAATAACAGATTTGGGTTGACAACAGAAGAAAGGCTACAGCAAAGCTGGGTTTACAGAATACGCTTTCCATCAAAAGGACCTCTTTGATTTTTTTCTCCTTCCAGTTTTAAGTGATCATTAAATACAGATTTTGGTAAACAAAAAGTACTTCTACATTCAAAACAGATTGCCCCAAAGCCACTTAACCTCTTGCAACAGAGCACGTAATGATTTCTGCTCGAAGAATAACGACTAATGACCATGTTTAAAAATCTGTTTACTGTTTGTTTGCTTTAAAAAAGAAAACTGCATACTTGAGTCTTTTTTGGATAATTTTTTGAAGGCTGGTTTAAATGAATTTTAAGTAGAGGGTGATTTATGCTGGAACTCGAAATTCTAAAACAAACTGCAGAGTAGGTGACTAAGGCAGATTAAGTTCATTGACATTTGTGTTTTAGACACATCTTTTAGAACAGATGAAGAATCCAATTACCAAACAAATTGAATAAGACAAAATAAGACCAGGTCACAAAATGCCACACTCAGCAAGCCCCTGTGGTAGAGGCTGCCTCAGCAGATCTGAGTTGTGATGAGTTTCCAAGTGCCACAATGTTGTGATCTAAAGTTTGTCATTAGAAAAAACAAGTTTTCTGGCCGCTTTCATGACACCATCCTACATGCTTTGTTAAAGAAAAGCAGATTTCTATCTGACAGATATGTACCTTGAGATTTAACATGCCATTTGCGTAGGCCGAGGCTGTGAGGAACAAAGCTGTTGTACAGTACAGTGACACAATCACTATTTCACCCCCTACTACGCATGTCTTTAACCCAAAATTCAGTTTATCATATAAAACGGTATTTGAAAATACACTACTCCTATCTGGGGAAAGTGGGGGTGGGAATATCAAAGGCTTAACAGGTGTCAGCTATAAGTCAAGGGGAGGAAGGGAAAGGGAGAGGACACCAGCGCCCACGCTCACCTGCGCTCCTTCTGCCTGTACATATTCAGGCGTCGGATTGTGGCCCGGTCCCTCATGTTTTGGCCTCCTGCTCCCTCAACTCGATCTAGGAAACACAGAAGTGGAATGCACACTATTTGATAGCCAACAAGTCTAAGTATAGCCATTGCTTCAAACACACCAGCTAGTTTACTCAAAGCAGGCAAGCTGCCACCTCAGTGCAAAATCTCCACTTTCTCCACATGTTGCTCCAACAAAATCATTCCTGGAAGCTACATGGTATGACAAAGTTGACCTAATCTGGAACCCTCCTTAGGACTGTGTTTGAAAATGATAGTAGGTAATATTTCTGAGCACTAATTATGGCACTGTGCTATCCACATTATAGGCATCATCTCACGTAATCCATACAACAATCCTACCAAGAGGGATGCATTATCCCCATTCTGCAGGTTAAGACACTGAGGCTCAGTGGGCAAGCATCTTGTACAAAGATTTTTTGTACAAGAGCCAGAATTTGAACAAAAGCATCAGATCACCATCTGTGCTCTTAACCACTAAGACACCTACCTCTGGGTCTCAGTTTAACAAATACTGAGTGCCTGCTACAGGCAAAGCATCACGAAGACTACGATTCTGACACATAAGTGTTCCTAATGTACCAGTTTCTTAATTTCCTAATGTTTGACCTTAGTTTTATCAACAGCAAAATAGGTAGTAATTCTTGCCTTACATCTCAGAGAGAAAGAGAAGGACAAATTAGCATAGTAATACCGGCTTAGCTTCTCATTTGAGGATGCCTTTAAGTCATCTGTCTTGAAGTCATGCTGTAGAAAACAGGCAGAAATCACAGGACTGGCGGCTCTACTGCTCACTACGTGTGCCAGCTGTGACAAGACACTTCCCCTATTTTGGTTCAGTCTCTTCACCTATAACATTATGATCTCTAAGGGCCTCTTCAGGTCTAACGCTGTCAGATCCCAGTCTACACAAACTGAATAATTTATCAGCAGTCCAGGTAAAACATCCAACATGAATTAAAATCAAAAACTTTAGGCCATATTTTAATATGTCTTATTAACTAAACCCAAATGGAAGGGACTCCCCCAAAGGCTATCTTGTTCATTCTGTGGTGGAACCTCAACAAAACTCATACACATCTTCAAAAACATCTTTACTGAAACAATCATACTTACCTGTAGCATTTTCTATGCACTTTACCGGATGCGATGATTCCAAGATTTGAAATCCAAATCATCATGGGATGATTCCAAATCTACTAGCCCTTTCTCATTTAAATGGTCAAAGCTAAGGTGGTAGGCAAGTGTGGCCAAGTGTAAAGGGCCAGCTGGGTCAGGCTACATCACTTTTAGTCTGACTTTATCTAATTTATAGTACTTCTAGTAATTCCTTGAGCTGGAGAGCTGGACTCATACAAGACTGAACTATATTGGGGGAGGGGCTTCAACACCTGACACACACAGGGACCCAAGAAGAGGTCAAATTTAAGTGTCCCCTCCAACTCAGAGCTTCCCAGTCTCTGCACCTCACAGTTGGAGATGCCCCAAGGCTGCCAGGCCTGAGTGTTCACTTTCCCGGCTTTAGAGCTGGTGCCTGGCATCTAGCCTTGACAGGCGTGCAAGACTGAGCCCCCCTCAGGGACTATAAACAATTAATCATCTTCTCCCTTCTCATCCCCAAAGGCCACTCTGCTTGAGGTCACTCCAAGCAAGGCCACCCGGTGTCCCTCCCTCCAAGCTTCCTCCAAGCCCCAGCCTCCGCGAGCCCCGCCGCCCGTACCAGGATTTGTGCTGGCTTTAGAGGGGTTGATGGTGCTCCGTCCTTTGTACTTGGGCTTCACCATCTTGCCTACGGGACGGGGACCGGAGCGTTGGGTCCGGCCTACGTGGGGTAAAAGATCTCGTAATTTCCCAGGCCGGGATGAAACAACCCGCCCGAATCACGCTGGACCGCGTGCGCGGGCCTACGTCACTTCCGCTCGCATCCCTTCCTTACCCTGAGCGACTTCCTGCGAACGCGAGGCGCGCGCCGCCGCACTCCAGGCTCCGCCCCCGGCCTCTTAGACGTCGCCCTGCGTCGAGCACCGCCCCTTTCTCTCCCTAGCAACCACCAAGCTGCCCTCCGTAGCAACCGCCCAGTTACCCTGGACGCCCAGCCTAGAACTCCTAGTTGGGTCCACCCTCAAATGTAGATGCCTCTTCCCAGGCCAATGACAGAAGGTTAAGTTTAAGTATCTTCTGAATTTGTCCTCTAAGCCCTTCCAAAAGTGGCCGACTACACAGCAGCCAAATACCAATGAGATCTTGTCACCCTTCTGAAAACTCCAACAGCATATCATCACTCTCAGCGTTAAAGGAGGGAGAGAGAGAGAGAGAGAGAGAGAGAGAGAGAGAGAGAGAGAGGGAGAGAGAGAGGCAGAGAGGGAAGAAACTGAAACTCCTTGCTATCCCTAAAGAATTTTGCATGATCTGGTCTCTGCCTATTTATTTGACCTCATTTGTACCTTCCACTCTCTGGTTATTCTGACATTTACACTGGGTATTCCTTCTGCCTGAATCATCATTTCCCTAAACCTTGCATAGCTAGCTCCTTCTGGTCATTCAGTTCTCAGCTCAAACGTCACCTACAGGTAGGCCTGCAAAATTTAGCAGATGAAAAATACAGGATGCCCATGGGACTTCCCTGGTGGTCCAGTGGTTAAGAATCCGTGCTTCCATTTCAGGGTCCCGGAGTTCGATCCCTGGTCGGGGAACTAAGATCCCACATGCTGTGCTGTGTGGCCAAACAAACAAACAAAAAAGCCAGGATGCCCAATTAAATTTGAATTTCAGATAAACAATGGAATAAGTTTTAGTATAAATATTATCTGTCCCATGTAATATTTGGGACATATTTATACTAAAAAAAATTCATTGTTTATGTGAAATTCAAATTTGATTGGGCATCCTGTATTTTACCCAGCAACCCTTCCTCCTAGGGGAAGTCTTTCCTGTCTAATCTGTCTAAATCACAATCTCCCATTTTTTTGCAGTTACTCTGTTATAGTATTCTGTTTTATTTACTTCATGGCATTTATTACTAGCTGAAATTACGTTATTTACAAGTTTATCAGCTGCTTCCCCCAAAACTAGAATGTAAGCTTCTTGAGAGCAGGGACCTTGAAAGTTTGTTCACCACTGTGTCTTCAAGACTTCAAAAAGCACTTAGTAAGGACTAAGTCCTTACTACTAAACATAGTAAGGACTAAATAAATATTCACTGAATGAAGGAATGAATAGATGGTGTCTTACCTGGTGCTGCTGTAGAAAATGCCATAGACTGAATGGCTTAAACCACAAACATTGATTTCTCACAATTCTGGAGGCTGGGAAGTCCATGGTCAGGGTGCCCATATGGTTGGCTTCCTAGTGAGAATTCTCTTCCTGGTTTGTAGACAGCTGTCTTCTCACTGTGTCCTCACATGCTGGAGAAAGGGGGAGTGCCTTCCTCTTCCCATAAGGGCACTAATCCCATCATGGGGGCTCCATCCTCATGACCTCATCTAAACCTAATCATCCCCACCACCACCACCCCGCCAACACACACACACACACGCACGCACACACACACACGCACACACACACACACACACACACCATCACATCAGGGATTAGAATTTCAATACATGAGTTTTAGGAGGACACATTTAGTGAATAGCAGATGGGAATGTCTCTGCATTCCTGAGGGGGAATGAGGGCAGTAAGACCCAGAAGTTTCTGTTTTTACTAGCCAAAGTCAAGTCTCTGGATGTCTGTGTTTCAACCAAGAAGACTCCCTCTTTTTTTGGCACTTCAAGTTGTCAGGAAGTGTCCATCACTGTGCCTTCAGGTTAGGTCAGAGAAGAGGTGGTTAGGCCGGAAGAAGGTGGAACCTGGGTGGGGCAGCTTGTTCCACAAAAATAAACACCTTGGTATAAAGTCAGGTCCTAGAAGATGTGGCACATATATACAATGGAATGTTACTCAGCCATAAAAAGAAACGAAATTGAGCTATTTGTAATGAGGTGGATGGACATAGAGTCTGTCATACAGAGTGAAGTAAGTCAGAAAGAGAAGGACAAATACCGTATGCTAACACATATATATGGGATTTAAGAAAAAAAAATGTTTTGAAGAACCTAGGGGTAAAACAGGAATAAAGACACAGACTACTGGAGAACGGACTTGCGGATATGGGGAGGGGGAAGGGTTAGCTGTGATAGGGCGAGAGAGAGACATGGACATATATATACTAACAAATGTAAGGTAGATAGCCGGTGGGAAGCAGCCGCATGGCACAGGGATACTGGCTCTGTGCTTTGTGACTGAGCACCGAGGGGTGGGATAGCAAGGGTGGGAGGGAGGGAGACGAAGAGGGAAGAGATATGGGAACATATGTATATGTATAACTGATTCACTTTGTTATAAAGCAGAAACTAACACACCATTGTAAAGCAATTATACCGCAATAAAGATGTTAAAAAAAAAAAAAAAGAAAACATGATGACTAAATGTAATGTGGTATACTGGATGGGACAGAAAAAGAAATTTAGGGAATAACTGAGGAAATCTGAATGCTGTGTGGACTTTAGTTAACAATAATGTATCAATACAGACTACACGCCAAGATGGCTGCAAGGAGCAAGCTGCTTGTGGTGAGCTGACGCCGAGGGAGGGATTTTTTTTTTTTGAGGCACGTTCCTAGCAGCTGCCAAAACCATTGGTTTCAGGGATCCTCCCTGTTTCTCCCCTGCTCGGTACTGGCTGTCAGCTTACACTTTTCCTTGGTGGAACGGAAACATGCCTCTGGATGAGCTGACCAGCTCTGAAACCAAACACCGGAAGGGGAGTCCCAGATGTTCTAGTCATACACCAAGACTCGACCTGCTGATGGCATGAGCATGGAGAGAAACCCCAGCACTGCTGTTATCTTCTCAGGCATCTGCAGTCCCAAAGGGAACCAGAGGGGACGTACTCCTGCGAGCCAGTGGAAGACCTCAGATACCTGCTCAAGAGGACAGAAAACCAGTCATGCTTCCGATGCCACTACACCTCTGGTTCTCTTGGGTACGATGAGCCTCTTTGGAGAAATCCTTGGCCACCAGATGATAATATCACCATGGTGTTTTGGAACCTGGACCCAAACTGCATTCCCGGGAATGCCTCCACTCTGTGCATTTATAATGAAGACCAGACCCAAGATGCCTTAGAGGATAGGGATGGAATGGACTAAAAGTTGGGCTAGAAATTGTTGGACTCTATGGAAGCGATGGGTAAAAGCCTCTTACTACACCATCTCATCTAAGCCAAGGGCATGGAATACTCCTGGACTTAACTATTTTGAATATACTAATGGCCCCTTGTACCCGTATTGTGATCATAACTTGTCCCTTCCATAGATCTGGACAGCTGCTTCCTTGTTAAATTCTTCTCTTCCCAGATCTCTCGTACCTTCAGGATATGTCTGCATATGTGGCATTCCCCAAAATGAGGGCCCAAAGACAAGGGCACCTCAGGGAAAAATTGGCCCCTATGTTAAATGCTTATCTTTATATTGATAATGTGTTACATGAGAGAGAATGTATATTAGGACGTTTGTTTCCATTTACAATCACAATACATAATAATACTCAATACCATCCCAGGTGGGCCATCATGTTAATATTGGCAGGAATAGGATTGACAGGGTGATTAGCAGCTCCATGGGGAGGCTTTGCCTACCATGAGGTAACCTAGAAAATCTAACCAACACTTTTGAGAGCCTAGCCCTGACCACTGGAAATGCCCTAAATAGGCTTTCAGCTTCTTTAAATTCACCAGCCAATGTGGTCATGGACGATTGGCCTTGGATTACTTGCTGGTGGAGCAGGGTGGTGTTTATGCAGTCATAAACAAAATCTGCTGTACCTATGTTAATAATTCGGTCCAGATTGAGATGGACATCAAAAAGATTTATAAATAAGCATCATGGTTACACCACTATAATCAGGGGTGAGACTCTAATGGCCATCTGGTCCACCATTAAGAGTGGCCTCCCTAGCCTTACTTCGTTCCTGCCCCTCCTGGGCTCAGTAATGGTCATATTCCTACTCCTTCTCTTTGGACCCTGCCTCTTTAACCTCTTGGTAAAGTTCCTGTCTTCCAGGTCTTTGACAGTTCCACGTCAAAATGATGGCTCTGTGAGGATTACTGCCCATACTGCTCTCTGACTCAAAACAAGCTGTTCTGCCTCTCTGGGACCCCTAGACCAGGCATCCAGAGATTTTTACTCACTGACAGGCAGGCAGGGTTGATGCCCCTGCCCAGCCCTGAAGCAGCTATAGAAGATGGACCATGGCCCTTCTACTTCCCATAAGAATATGGAAGTAAAATCTCTGAGGGGGAAATGAGACAGGAGGAGAAGGGACAGGACACAAAGCCTAGAAATGAAGAAGGGGCTCAGCTGTTGGGATGTGATAAAGACCAGCTGGAACCAGCTGAAACCAAAGTGGCTTTGAGAATAGTCTGGTCATTGACCTTTAGCTCATTATACCTTCATTGTCATACTAAAAAACAACCCCCTTATGCCATGGAGGTTCCCAGGAGGGCCATAAAAGGCCAAAAAGTGGGCAGTGGCCTAATCCCTGGGGAATCTCTACCCTCCCCCAAAATAGCAAGACTATTCCTCCCACTCATTAGCCTATGAAATTACTTAGCCCATGAAAACCAAAGACCCCCCATACTCGCGGGCCACTCTCACTTTCCCATGCCTTGGGGCCACTCCTCTCACTTTCCAAGATGGTCCAAATTCTGCCTGTGGAATGTCTTATCTCTCTAAATAAACTTGCTTTTCCTTTACTTTGGCTCGCTCTTGAATTCTTTCCCCATGATTTAAAAAAAAAAAAAAAAAAAAAAAATAATGTATCAATACTGGTTCATTTGGAACAATGTACGTATTGTTCATAATAGAGGAAAGTGGGTGTAGGATATACAGGAACTCTCTGTACTATCTATCCAATAATTCTGTAAATCTAAAACTGTTTTAAATAAAAAGCACATTAACAACAACAACAACAACAAAAATAATAAAGTCAGGTCCTCTAATTGTGGGAGGGATGATTGGGTCTTTATTTCTCTGAGTCTGGAACAAAAAAACCCCAAAACAATCTTTCTAGAGCAAAACCAGGCCATGTACTAGACAAGAGCGGGAAATACCTTCAGTCCCTTGAGTCTCACTTTTATTGCCCCCAGGGCAAGTATCATGAGCTTAAACACAAGTTTGCTTGAACGCCCTTGACCCTGACATGGTGTTTGAGGAAGTCTCTCAGAGCTGACCAGAAGCAACTTCACACCCAGTGAGGATCCAAAGGTGTCCTCTTCTGCCTCACTCTGTCCCTTTGGTCCCCCAAACAAGGGTGCCATAGCCCACTTCCGGAGAATAGACTAGGATAATGTATTTCTGATGCCTCAATTTGGTTCAAACCAGAATAAACACGGATGGCAAAAATCAGCCCATGAGCTCATTCAGGCTTTGATCAGTGACATAATTTCATTATGAAATTTTGAATCAGGCTGTTGTGAAGTCTTGCCAAGGAGTTTCATTTTCCCAGATGATATGGAGGGTTGTTTCTCTCCTGTTCTCATACTCAGCTTGTGTTTAACATACGAACTTTCCGTCTATTTTTATAATGTGATCCATCAATTCTTTTACAGCAGTATTTGCTGACCCCAACAACCAACCTCAGTTCTACCAGCAGATAAAAAGCCTCATAAAGGAAAGTCAAGCTAAAGTTATTGGTTTGGTTTGCCTGCCCTGCTTACCGCATGTGTAATATATTTTTCACATATATCCTTCCCCAAGTCATGGTGACCAGAGGAGGCATGACATACCTCCAGGCCTATCATTTCTCAGCTTTAAAACTGACATATTGATTTAACTACCCGGAAAGACTGCAGTGTGGTCATATGAATTATGGTACATGAAAGCATTGTGTACCCAGTACACACCATGTAGATGGGATGCTTTCTCTTTTCCTCCAGACCCAGGGTTAGCTTCTCACTCCCTGGAATCTTGCTCCTAGTAAGCACAGGTGTGTGTGAATGGGAAGATCCCAACAGGAATAGAGCAGAAAGGTGGTTCAAAATGCCAAACTTTGTGCCAAGTTCTGATAGGAAAGAATGAACTGGTGTTTTCACAGGAAGCAGAGAATCTTGACCTCACTTCCTTCTTCATTCTGTAAAAACTTTTTCATTGGGATCTAATGGACAAGTAGCAGCAACTTCTAAAGAGGTGTTTTTTCAAAGTGTGATCTGAGGGCCATCAGCATCAGAAACACTTGGTGGAGTTGGTAAAAAACACAGACTTTTGGTGGGCTTCCCTGGTGGCGCAGTGGTTGAGAGTCCGCCTGCCGATGCAGGGGGCATGGGTTGGTGCCCCGGTCTGGGAAGATCCCACATGTCGCGGAGCGGCTGGGCCCGTGAGCCATGGCCGCTGAGCCTGTGCGTCTGGAGCCCGTGCTCCACAATGGGAGAGGCCACCGCAGTGAGAGGCCTGCGTACCGCAAAAAAAAAAAAAAAAAAAAAAAAAAAAAGCAGACTTTTAAAAAAATTGATGTACAGTTGATTTACAATGTTGTGTTAATTTCTGCTGTACGGCAAAGTGACTTGGTTATACATATATAGACATTCTTTTTTTATATTATTTTCCATTATGGCTTATCACAGGATATTAAATATAGTTCCCTGTGCTATCCAGTAGGACCTTGTTGTTTATCCATTCTATACGTAATACTTTGCATCTGCTAATCCCAAACTCCCAGTGCATCCCTCCCCCACCCCACCACTGGTAACCACACGTCTGTTCTCTGTGTCTGTGAGTCTGTTTCTGTTTTGTAGATAAGTTTGTTTGTGTCATATTTTAGATTCCACATATAAGTGATATCATATGGTATTTGTCTTTTTCTGATTCACTTCACTTAGTAGGATAATCTCTAGGTCCACCCCTGTTGCTGCAAATGGCATTATTTCATTCTTTTCCTGGCTGAGTAATATTCCATTGTGTACATGTACCACATCTTCTTTATCCATTCATCTGTCGATGGACATGTAAGTTGTTTACGTGTCTTGGCTATTGTGAATAGTGCTGTTATGAACACAGAGGTGCATGTATCTTTTTTAATTATAGTTTTCTCCAGATGTATGCTCAGGAGTGGGATTGCTGGATCATATGGCAACTCTAAAAAATGCACTCTTGAGCTTCACCCAAGAGCTACTGAAATCTGACCCTCTGGAGGTGGGGCCCAGTTAATATACATTTTAAAGAACTTCTCAGATGATTCCTGGGTACACAAAAGTTCGAGATCTGAAAAGCAAAGTCTTTCCCCAAAGTCTCCCTGAGGCTTTCTGATGAGCTGACTGGAAGGCAGTCCTAGTAAGACCCAGCTCCTTTCCACCTCCCTTCCCACCTATCTTAGAACCTCTCTTTTTCTCTCAGCAGAGCCAGGGTGAGGAAGGCTGCGGCAGTGTCTTGAGCACTCTAAAAATATATGTCTTGGCTCTGCCCCAAATGCCTTGATATTTATGCTGCAGCCTGAGGGTCGTTATCCTTTGGCAATGATCCATTGTAAGGCCATTTGCTCTTAGTTAGTGCCAGCTTGTTGGCTTAGCCTTCCCTGTTGAACTGAGAGCAGAGCCTTCTCTATTCAGTTTCCCGTGTCTCTCTGGCAAGTACTGATGCAGTGACCTCTGCCTGTTGGGGCCAAGAGCTGGGCCCCTGGAGTGGCTGCTTCTCAGAACGAAACAGTTACCAGCTCCAGGATCCTGGAAGAACAGAGAAGCACTCGGAATATGTTTTTAGAGTTTTGTTACATTTGTAGAAAACAAAAAGAGACAGTCCTTGTTCAGACAACCTCAACAAGGGAATACAAAAAAATAAGATGTGTTCAACTGGACCTTCATGGACCAAACTGCTATCAGTTTTCAACCCAGGATGCCAGGGAAGTTTTAGACAAGCTTATAGCAAGCTGATGGGCTGGGTGGCTATGGAAAGCTATCAAAAGCTAAGAGATTCACCCTTGGGAACCCCAAGAAACTTCTCTTCATGGATGATGTATCTGGTCACCACTTCTAAGTGGGAAAAACAGAGTCTATATTGGTCTTGGCATTCATCTCATTGCTGGGTAAGGAGCTTTTCAAAAAGATCCCCAGATTAAGCTTTGGAAAAATAACTAGCAGCATTTTTCTCCTTCCTATCACTGAAGCCCTGTGGTCCTCAGCATACTCCGCTTAAGAAAATCTGAGAAGCAATTTTATGAGCTGCTATTAATGGCCTCTAATTTTCAGACTGGTTTAGATAACTCAGGATTGCTGGCTGCGTCCTGAGAAGTGAATCCAGAGCACACACTGATGTGGAAATTTGAAGGATAATTCCAAATCGTAGAGAAGTGTTTAAGCTCCAAGGAGGCTGGAGGGCCCATATTAAGTCATCTCCCCAGGATCAGTGTGTTTCCTATTACACTTGATATCTACCTGTCCAATGATCCTTTTGATTTTTAAGCCATTAGACTAAATCTCTGTGTAATTCTTTACCTCCTCCTCTCCTGCCCCACCACCCCCTTTTCCTTAGGGAAGCACTTTTTTAAAATGTTGACCAGGTACCTTAGATTGTTTCCAGAAGCATAATGTCACATAAAGAATCTGAACTCAACTCCTGAAACCAATGTGTCAGGGGGACCTCTGTCTGTCAGAAGGTCAGCCTTGCCCTAGGGGCAGCTTCTGCCCAAGACCCCGAGGTTTTCCGTGGCCTCCTGTATCCCTCTTGCTCCTTTGTCTGCTCTAGTCTAGACTGGGAACAAAATCTTACTTCCAAAAGAGAGACCCAGACTGAGGTATGGAAGAAAGTTAGGACAAATACCTTCTCAAGCAGCAGAGGAAGAAGTGGTCAAAACCTTGATTTCTGTATTTTTTTAGAGCCTTGATTAGATAAAGACAAATCTGCCAACTCCCTTATCTCAGGAAAAAGCAATCCTTCCAACTCACTGTGTAACCAGGTTGGAGGAATCTTCTAGATGCTTTAAACGTCTACTTGAGAGACTTTAGAGCTGTCAGTTTCGCTTCTAGCCAGAGCTGGGCAAATCCCTAGGATGCTTGGCCACTGTGCCTAGGACCTGGGGACTCAGATTTCTGCTGTGTTCCCCTTCCCTCACCTCACCAGTGCACCAGGCATAAACCAAGTAGCTTATTTCTGAGGGCAGGGGTAGACAAACTACAGCCCTCCCACCAAATCCCAATAGTTGCCTGTTTTTATAGGGCTCATGAGCTAAGAATGGTCTTCACATTTTTAAATGGTAGAAGAAAATAAAAATAAGAATAATATGTTGTGACACCTGAAGCTGATAAGAAATGCAAATTTCAGAGTTCATAAATAAAGTTTTATTGGAACACAGCCACCCCGTTTGTTTACAGACGGTCCACGACAGCTTTGGCACTACAATGACAGAGATGAAGAGCTGCCCTACAAAGCCTAAAATACTTACTCCCTGGCCCTTTACAGAAAAAGCTTGCCCACGACCAAGTCCCGGGGCTCTGGTGTGTGTTCCGCGCGTTGAACAGGCATGTAACCGACTAGAGCGGTCAGTTGCCATTGCCCTCTGCGAGTGAAAGTTGCCAGTCTCAACATGGAGTTACAGTTATTTTTTTCTGCCCTGGGAATTCAAAAGATGGGGTTTCCTACACATCTCAGTATAGCTGCTGCTTTAGTGGGCCAGCAGGGGGCTCTCTGCAGAGGTTCACATTTCATGGGGAGGGGTGCAGAGGGAGCCTGCATGGAGGAGACTAGGGGTCTGGGAAGAGGGACCCTGGCCAAGGATTTTCATTTTTATTTTTGGAGCCCAAGGGAGAAGGGAGCTTCAGGCAGAAATCCAAAGAGCCCCTTTGTCCAGAGTCTGTGAGATGGGCTTTGGTGATCTTGAGGCAAAGAATTTCAGCTTTGCCCAATGAGGTTTAGGTGCATTGGGATCTTCAAGGTCTGCGCCCAGGGTAGGCAGCTTCAGGAGCATCCTGAGGTAGTCCCCAGGGGCCCAAGGCTGGTGCACATACCGGCAGCCATGCAGTGGTAAGGCGGCCTCGAGCAGCTTCACAGCAATGACTGATCAGGGTCTGGAGGGGAGAGGCAGGGCCCGGTGGGTGCCCGTGAGGACCCTATGGTGTTATTTGTGAGCACATATGATCCATGCCCTGGATCCTCCTCCTCTTCTTGATAAACAAGTGAGACCTGAACAGGCTGGGTGTCATGGTACGCTGGTGGGGAAAAAGACAGGCAAAATGTGAGTTTTTACACAGCTCGGCGGTAGTGTAGCCAAACTCCCTAAGTTCAAGTCTTGGCTCCACTGTTTATAAGCTGTGTGCCCCTGCTCACTTCCCTTTACCTCTTCGTGCCTCAGTTTTCTCATCTGAAAAATGGGCCTAACAAAAGTACCCACGTCACAGAGCTGTGTTGAGGATGAAGTGAGGCAATGCAAGTAAAGGGCTTAGGATAGTGTAAGTGCTATATAGATGTTGGCCATTGTTATTATAAGTGTGTCTCCAACTATAACCGCAGCTTCGCAGCTTCATGAGTCTTTGGAAAGGACAGGAAACGCAAGAATGAATCCCACAGTCTCTGCTTTCAGGAGCTAATGTTGGGCTGGGGACACTTAGATGTGATAAAGGTGTATAGACAGTCCATAGAAACACAGAGGGAGGGCAGCACCTTCACATAAGATTCAATCTGGGGATGAAATATGAGTAACTCCACAGATGAGACCATGGAGGAGGAGCATTTTAGGGGGAGGGAACAGCATGGACAAAGGCGCTGACGTTTGAAAGTTCATTGGTACTGGGCACCATTGAGTAGTTCTGGGCAGAAGAGTAGGTGGGATGGGGGATGGGAGTGGAGGGAGGCGACTCTGGTAAGCTGGGTTGTCACAACCAGTGGTGGCCAATGACAGAGAGATCAAGGTCAGGTTGCTCTTGGTCCAGTGCCCTAATGAACTTTGATGCTGGCATTATTTTTAATCCCAGAAGGAAAAAGGAGTAAGCCTTATCAATAGCTACGATCTCCAGGAATAATATGAGAATAAACACATTCAAGCGAGACTTTTTCATTCATTCACTTTTTTGCATTCACTTGACAAACATCTAGCCCGCAATAATAAAAGACAAATGCAACTGGTGGAAAATACAGGGGACATGTGTACTGAGCAAGGCCTGGCTGTGAAGGACCTGGGGCTGCACATTGAAAGGAAAGAAAGACACAGGATGGTGGTGGGAGGGGGCTGGAAAAGCTCTGGGGGGAGCAGAAATGTTAAAGTTGGTCCACATGGAGAGGAATCAGAAGGACCAACAGGGTGAAGCAGGTTTTTTAGAAAAAGAGGGTAATGGGGAGAGGGGAAACCATGGGAATGCGAAGAGAATGTGTTTGTGAGAAACTGAGATGCAATGTCTGTGGACATTTTTGTTGGTTTGGTGGTGGGAAACGAATTGTAAATATGCATATGGGTCGGCAAATACCTCATACAATAAAATACCTTTGTGAGAATGGATGTGAGGGCATGGGAGAAATCAAACACAGTCTTCAGCAATGGTTCTGCCCTTGGGAGACAGGCCAAGTACATATTCAAGGCAGTTGTTGTCGGTCTCCCAGCCCCTGGTCAGATCCGAAGTCTGAACCAGAAGGGTTTTCTGTGTATCTCAACCAGCACAAGCAGTTGATGGGCCATCATCATGCTTTTCTGTCTGCTCCCCTCCTTCCATGTGGTGTCCAGCCTTTGACAGATGGCTGGAGAGGCCAGGATTCCACTTGGTGGCCAAAGAGAGGTGGCTCCAGCTTCAGGCCGGTCCCAGAGTATGGCTCACTTTGGGCTTTGCTCTGTCTTTGGCTCCCCGGCCCCATGGCACATCAGATCAAATGCGTAGAGAGCAGTCCAATGCCCTTTAGGATGTGGTTTCCTCATGCCCCAGGTGAAAAGCACAGAAATGACACACTGGCCCAAACCAGGAGCGATTATCCAAATGTAAAGCCCTCAAAGATGAGTCAAACGATAGAGATGTTCAGATGAAAATGCTGGGTTCTGCAATCACGAGCCTGCTCCTCACTTGGCCTTGACACCCGAGTCCTCCTCCTTTGAATTCTCCAAGATGAGACAGTGGGTTCAACAGCCCACATGGCCCTCTGCACGTGCCCACCCGGCAGCCCTGGGGCCAGCAGAGCCAGAGCTCATGGGGCCGTCAACTCAACTCCCCAGCTTCTTTCCAAGTCAGTGTCTTGTTCCGGCTCCCAATCCTTGAAAGTACACTTCTCATGGTCCCTGGGATTGTGACACCCTCATTGTGACCACCATTGCCAAGGGAGCCATCCAGCACTGGCCTGGCAAAGCACTTTTCTTTGTTCCTTGAGCTGCCAGCTTGTTTGACAGGCTTGGATCTGGTCTGGCTGTTCCAGCATCACTTAACCCCCTCCACTGCTCCCAAATCCCTGTTCCCCCTCTTCCAGTTCCCCTGCCCTGAAGGCTGCCGGCTTATTCCTTTTGGAGATGAACTCATTGTTGACTTTAACTCACTTCGATGTTTCCCAGGGAAGCATGCTGGCGGGAGGCCCACCCCAGCTCCTAGAAGAAGACAGCAGGGCCGGTGCCAAGACTGGGTGCCAGGGGCCTTGGAACTGCCAAAATGCCTCCCATTTTATGGACAGGCCTGGCTCGACCTGAAGACATTCCAAGTACTTAATCAGCAGCCCATGGTACATATTGGGTTGCAGAGGGAGCCCTCAGAAGCCAGCCCTTTCAGGAGATGAAACTCAGCCAGAGGAAGGAACCGGCCCTTCTCCATGGGCCAGGCTGATGCTCCGCATATGGAAAAAGTGCCTCCCAATAACAATAATCAATAACCAAAGGCTGGCAGCTGCTGCGGCCTGGCCTGAGGGGCCCTTGGGGGCCTTGGCTCTGCCCTCTTTCCCGCACAGGACTGAGTCCAGCCAGGAATCCATCTCACCCACTACCCTGCACCAAGCTCCGGGAGAGCGAACAGGCGAGGGAGGAACCATATTTCACATACTTTCTCTTTAAAAATGTAGCCCTGTTTCGCAATTTCCTACTTAAGCTCTGGAAGGCTCTAGGGTAGGACCCAAGCCACCCACTCCAACCACTGGCCTGGGTCTCTCGTCCTCCCCACCACTAACCTGGTAAGCTAGAGGTGGGAGAGAAAGGTAGGGACCCAGGCTGAGCGGCTCTCCCACCCTCCCCATCAGGGCTGCTGACCCAGGGTCTATTTGATGCTGAAGCCAAGCAAGGCTCCAGGCAAAACCTGTTTATTCTTCACCCTGTGTCAGCTCTTTCCCTAG
>NW_006780610.1:3892549-3896366 GCF_000442215.2 Lipotes vexillifer | reverse complement strand
CTTTCCCTAGGGAGAGCCAGGAGGGACACCACACCAAAGCAGGTGCACCCAACTCTGGTATGCTCTGTCTCAGCAACCCCTGAGGCACCTAATCTCCAGATTCTCTACACCCCTATAACTAGGCTTTTGTTCTGGCTCACTTTTACTAGCCAGGCTGCACTCTAGTCCCTTTGCAATGAATCCATTTAATCCTTCAAAAATGGGACCTGTTCCCTCTGGTTGTTTTCTCCTTCCTCACCACCGTTCATCAGGGTTTTCACCGTTTAGATCTAATCTGGACCACAGCTGGAATCAGGGGCAAAAAAGAGCCAGCACCTGGATTACTGGCCCTGTGTCAGGGACTTGAATTGGGCCCAGGAAGCTGACCTTTTCCCTAAATTCTCTGTCCTTCCAAACCAAACCAAACCAAACAAACCAGGGTGGAGCGGGGGGAACATACTTAAAAAAACAAACTCAGAAAACACAATCCCATCACCCGAAATACTGAAATGGAAAACAAATGCATTCTCTGGAGAATTGATCTGAAACATACCAGAGCTGGCACTGGGTAAGGTGGCCAGAAATGTGTTAGTCCGAGCAAGTCTGTGACCCTATGGAGGAAAAACTTAACATTTTCCAAATGGCACTGTGGCCAGATAACAGCAGTATACACATCACATGCTATTGTTGCCTAAACCTGGGGGTAGGGTTAGGAATCTTTTTCTCTTTTTAAATATTTATTTATTTGGCTGCATTGGGTCTTAGTTGCAGCATGTGGGATCTTCATTGCGGGGTGTGGGCTTCTCTCTAGTTCCAGAGCACTGGCTCTCTAGCTGTGGCGTGCGGCCTCAGTAGTTGTGGCACACGGGCTTAGTCGCCCCTCAGCACAGGGGATTAGTTGTCCTGTGGCATGTGGGATCTTAGTTCCCCAACCAGGGATCAAACCCACGTCCCCTGCATTGGAAGGCCAATTCTTAACCACTGGACCGCCAGGGAAGTCCCAGTGTTAGGAATCCTGACATGACTCCTCTCTCCAGCACACCCTCACTCTGAAAATCACAAAGTGTGACTTCTCATCCAACCTATGGTCTCCAGCCTCAGGCGGGCTGCTTCTAGGGCTGCGAGCAGGTAACTGCCCCCCCCATCTTGAAACCCATACCCTACCTCCAGCTCAAAAAAAGCATTGTTAGTCTTGAAAGGACAGAGTGAGACAGATGGGGGTAGATCCGGGTGGGAATGTTTGCAAGGACACACTGGAATTGTACCTGGACGCACCAGTATACCCGTACCAGGAGAACTCCCTCCCACCGGTAATTCTGCAGATGTGGAAGCTCAGGACCCCCTGGAGCTCCTATTAAGTTCCCTCCCTTAATTGCCTAAAGCATCAAGAGCGGCTTTAGGAGGGATGCGGAGAAGCGGAATGCCTCAGCATCACCCAGGTGATGCAGGAGATACAGGAGGATCCAGCTCACTCTGATTCTAAGATGCTGGGTTTTGGTTTTGATGTTTTAGAGGAAAGCTGAGGGCAGTGCTTCTGAAACGTTTAACATGCATGTGAATTACCTGGGGGATCTGTTACAAGACAGATTCCGATTTCTAGGTCTGGGAGGGGCCTGAGAGTCTGCATTTTTAGCAAACTTTCAGATGAGGCTGAGGTTGCTGATCCATGGCCACCCTTCAAGAAGCAAGGACCTGAGGTTCTGGGAGATGGGGACAAATCAGAGCCAGAGACAGCCAAGACATGCAGGGCCTGATACCCAGACAAAGAAAGAAAAACAGAGAAGCAATGGCACACACAGATAGAGCCAGGGGCTGATGAGGTAGGAACAGAGAAAGACATGGTGACAAAAAGTGGGACAGAGAAGGGACAGAGTGAGAGAAACAGGGAGGGGCAAAGGCAGAGAGACCAAATCAGAGATGGACGATGCATAGGGATAGAGAGGCTGGCAAAGACAGAGCTGGGGCAGAGAGAGAAGGCAAAGTAAGGGGTTAGGGGAGAGGCCAGAGCCAGCCCGTGACCACCCAGGCTCCTGACCAGCAGCGAAGGGGCTCAGAGATATGGGTGGGTCGAGCCCCACAGTGTGTCAGGTGCACAGACCTGAGATTCCCCACTTCCAAACCTCCCAGCCTTCCCGCTCCGGCACCCCCGTCCCTTTGCTCCTATAAGAGCTGTCCCTCCCCACAGAGTCTTTCAGTACTGATTTCCCCTTCTCTCTCCTGTGTGTTCAACCTCTTCCTATTAACTGGACCCTTCCCAGCAGGTTTTAAACATTTTCAAATCTTTCCCACCTAAAAGAAAAAAAAAAGACACTCTCTTGAGCCCATATCTCTTTCTAGCCCCTGTCTTACTTCTCTGTCTCTCGGCTAAACTTCTGGAAAGAATTTGTGCTGAATTCTGCCTCCATCACCTTCTCCAAACAGCTCTGGCTGAGGCCACTACTGGTGCACATGTTGTAAGTCAGTGGTGAGTTCCCAGGCCTCGTTTATTTGCATCTAGCAGCTTTTGGTCCTCTTGATCTCCCCTCCTGCTTGCTGGCTTCTGGGACGTGACACTCCCTTGGTTTTTCCTTTGCCTGCTTGTTCTCTGTCTCTTCTGCCAACCGATCCTCTGTTATCTGATCTTTATCCTTGGAGGGCCCAGAGCTGGGTGCTGAGGCCTCTCTTCACCCAGGGCTCTTCCCAACCCACAGCCCCAGTGATCTTCTCTACGCCAGTTGGCATTCCAGCTCAGAAGTCCCCTGTGCACTCTAGACCGGTATCTGTGTCAATGCAATGTCTACCCACGCTCGTCACCAGGATGTCTCATGGGCTCCTCAAACTCTACACGGTCAAAACCAAAGTTTTGGTCTTCTTTCTCCTCCCAAACTGGTCTTCCTCACGGGTTCCACATCTCGGAACACAGCACCATCCTCTGTCTGGATGTTCAAGCCAGAAATGGGGACTTTGTCCTTGACACCTCCCTCTCCCTTTCTCCCCTTTTCCATGTCCGGTTTATCACCAAACTCTGCCAACTTTATTTTCCAGATACCTCTGATTGTGTCCTCTTCTCTCCATTTCCACTGTCACCACCACATCTCACCTGGATGACAGCAACAGCCCCCCGAACAGCTTCCCGAAAATCTGTCGTCTGTACAACGGCCGACATGATCAGCCTTGCCTTTTACAAATCTGGTCCTGTGGGCTAGCTGCTTAAAACTCTTCAGCGGCCTCTCTTGGCTCTGAGAATAAAGACCCAACTCTAGGCGACCTTTCTGGGAACATCTCACCTCTCTTGCCCTCCAGGCCTCCCAGCTGTATTGGCCTTCTTTCAGTTCATTGAACACCAAGCTCCTGTCTGCCACAGGACATTTGTAGCAGTGCCCTCTATATAGGACTATGCTGTCCAATACAGTAGCCACTGGCCACATACGGCTAGTGAGCAATTGAAACGTGGCCAGTGCAACTGAAGAACTGAATTCTTAATGTTATTTCATTTCAATTAATTAAATTAGAAATTTTAAACATATTCAATTCAGTTATCAGAAAATTTTAACCTACTCTTTAAACACTTTGGGTATGTGAATCTATTTTTCGACTTGAATTTTTATTAAATCAAAATACATATCAAGTACTCCTGGTGAAAATTTAGTGTCCGAATTAAGATACGCTGTAAGTGTAAATATACACACAGAATGTTGGAGACTTAGTTTAAAAAAAGAATGTAAAATATCGCACTAATAATTTTTTATTTTGATCACATGTTAAAAAGATAGCATTTTGCATATATTTGGTTAAATATAAGATATAATTAAAATTAGCTTCACCTGTTTCTTTTTTTTTTTTTTTTTTTTTTTTTTTT
>NW_006780610.1:3880441-3892432 GCF_000442215.2 Lipotes vexillifer | reverse complement strand
AGCACAGGCTCCGGACGCACAGGCTCAGCGGCCATGGCTCACGGGCCCAGCCGCTCCGCGGCACGTGGGATCCTCCCGGACCGGGGCACGAACCCGTGTCCCCTGCATCGGCAGGCGGACTCTCAACCACTGCGCCACCAGGGAAGCCCACACGTGCTTCTTTTTACTCTTTAAATGTGGCTGTTAGAAAAATGTTAAATGAGATAAGCGGCTCATATTGTATTTCTATTGGATAGCACTGGTCTAGAATGCCGTTCCTCGTCTTTGTGTTAACTCTTTTATTTATCCTTCAGAGCTTGGCTCAAAGGTCACCTCGTCTAAAAAGCTTCCCTGAGATAGGGTCTTTTATTTTTATTTAGTTTTATTTACTTTCATAGCTCTGTGTATGTTTCAGTGGTTGCCTGCCTTTAACTCCTCTCATTTATAATTATACATTTATTCAAATGATTACTTGATTCATGCCTGTTCCCCCACCAACCTCTAAGTTCCATGAGAGCAAGGCACCTGTCTGGCTCCCCTCTGGAAACCAAACATTCGTCCAGAGCCTGGTGCCCGGATGGCTGCCAGTGGACACTTCAGAACACCACAAGAAGTGATTTTATCCACTGTTCTGCCTTCTCGTCCAACGGTCGCCAACCATCTCAGAGAGCCTGAGCACTCCCTCCCCCTAGAAGTGCCACTATGGCCCTTCAGTCTGTAGATTCTACCTCTCCCAGGTGGGAAGTCTCCCTTTACAGCTGACCAGAATCCTTCCTGCTGCAAGCTGGCCGAGACCTTTGTTCCATCCTTAGAGGTAATTAGAGCAGTGTTTCTCAAACTTGAGTGTGCATGCCAGTCACCTGGAACCTTGTAAAAATGCAGTTCATCAGGTCTGGGATGGGACCTGAGATTCTCATTTCTAACAAGCTGCCTAGTGATAATGTTGATGCTGGTCCGCAGACCACACTCTGAGTAACAAAGATGTAGAGAATCTGGTTACTGCTCTACATATCCCCCAAGTTTTCTTCCTGCTCTGGACCTTCTGTAAATTAGACCAGGAGGGGTCTCTTGAAATTCATTTCCTGCTCCCATGTACTCTACCAACCCCATACCCTGAAAAGAAACGTGGTACCTGTGGCTACTGTTGTCATTTGGTTTTTGTTTTTAATTTGAAATAAACCTTTAAGCAGTTTTCAGAGTCAGGAAAGCCCTGATACGGATCATGGAGGTGTAACAATACTCTCCAAAGATAAAGTCACACAGCTGGAGATGCTGAACACTCCTCAAGCTTTGGCTGTGGTCTGCCACACCGGGCTGGTCCTATCAGCTCCTCCAGAAGGCTCCACGCTGCAGAGTTTGGGCTTGGATGCTGGAAAATGTTCTCTCTGATGTGCCCACTGGGAGCATCACAAACCAAGTGTGTGCCACTAGGCCCTCTGAAGGGCAGAGATGACCCCTCTGCCTCCCTGCCCTGCTGACCCAATGATGTCCGAGGGACAGAAGTGTCTTCCGGTAACCTCGATTGTGTGTGTGTGTGTGTGTGTGTGTGTGTGTGTGTGTCTGCGTGTGCGCGTGCACACGTTTGCATGTATGTCAGTTACACGTTTGGACATGGGGTCTGTGTGCACGTATCCGTGTGTACGTGTATGTATGGAGAGTGTGTGTATGCGTTGCCCCCGGTGCTCGAGTTCGGTAAAGCTCTCATCACACAGAGCAGTGCTGGACTCTTTCTGCACGGGCCCGGATGCTCAACAGTGTCCCTAGGTGGACCCTGCAGAGGTGACCGGCCCCACTGTCCCTTGCTGCTGCCGCTGCTGGCCCTTGCGTCTCCGAGCACCGGTGCCCGCCTCCTTGTTCTCCTTCCGGCCGGGGTTCCTGTTGGCATGCTCCCGCCGGCCCTGGCCGCCCTTCCTCCTCTTCTGCCCTGTAAGAGTCAACAAAGGGCGTCCTGACACAGCAGGGAGGCCCTGGGCACGGCCAAGGGCCCAGGAGGAATGTGGTGAGGAAGCTGGGCGGGGGGAGGTGGGGAGGAGGCCCATAGGCAGTCGGGGTCCCCTCAAGGCCTCCTCTGAGAAGCAGCCACTGCAGAGGGCGCTGCAACATGGGTACTGAGAAGGGGTCCCGTGAGCCTTTTCACCCTGCACCCCTCGATGAACCAGATGCCCTCCTCTTCCTCACGTCTTCCTCAGACCTTGGATCCCAATGGGCCGAGGGCATCTCCCAGATGGTCACTGCAGCTCTCGGGACAGGCAGGACGCCTCCCCCCCCACCCGCCACTCCTCCACCCAAGGACACTGTCACATCATTGCCACCTGCAGGCTGTGTGACTTTGGCCAAATCACTGCACCTCTCTGGGTCTTAACACCCCCTTCTACGTCCCCATCATCTGACCTCTGAGGGCGCTTCCAGTGCCAACATCCACTGGCTCAGAAGAAATGGGGAGGGATAGGGCCATAGCAGCTTCCCGGCCCATCACACAGTTGCGGGGCCCACTCTCTGCCTGGCATGGGTTTGCACAGTGTGGGGTCCTGGCCTGAGCCCTCTCCTGGGCCACAGGCAGGAAGCAGAGGAGGTCAGAACTCCCGTGGCTGTGCTGACCCCCGACCCCAGGGAGGTGAGGCCGCAGCTCACCCTCCGGGCAGGGTGTCCTCCGCCCCGTGCACCTCCGGGTCTCCTTGGTGTCGGAGCAGACGGTGTGGTCCCCCCCAGGGGCGTGCAGCACTCTCCGGGTCCGCTCCTCCGAGCCCCTCCGGAAGCCACAGAGTTTCTTCTTCTTGGAGCACGGCCCCCACAGAGACCACTCGCTCATTTCACATTGCGCTGGCAGGAGGGGAGGGAAGCAAGAGGACAAGGGGGTCACGTCTCCTCTCCTGGCCCCGGGTACCCCAGGGGAGCCCCTCCCATCTGCTCTCAGCCGCAGCCCCAGGCTAGAGGCGTCTTTAGTCCAGAAGGCAGAAAAGTCCCGAGGGAAAAGCTCGGAGGGTGGTGGTGATGCGCTTTGGCTGCACAGGGCCCAGCCCATGCTCTCCCTGGCCAGATCCCTCCGGCCCGCCCCTCCTCCGGGGTCCTGGACCCTGGGCCGCAGCGTTTGCCCGCGGCGCCTTCCTGCCTTACCGGGGCTGCTGCACTCCATGGTGCCGTTGGCAGCCGCAGAGCCCTCTGGACAGGCAGGATAGCAGCGGCCCTTGTGCAGGTACAAGCTCTCCTTACACTTGGTGCAGAAGTTGTGGCTGAAGCAGGCCTCACAGTGTTCGATCTTGCATTCTGAGGAGAGGGCCAGATTGGGGGCCTCTGGCTCAGCCGCGGATGGACGCCTCCCCTGGTCTCCGTGGCCACCCAGCCACGCCCACTCACACAGGGCAGGACAGGGGTCTGGGGCTGCAATTACCACAGGGGAGTCTTGGGACGGAGAGAAAGGAAGGCAAGGGGATGCGGGGAGGGGAGGCCAAAGCAGCCTCTCTTGAGGGCTGGCTGGGACTCTTGCCACGGTCAGCCAACCTCAACCCCAACCCAATCCCAGGCCCGGGAGCCCAAGGGGAGGCCCAAGAGAGCCGGTTTCAGAGGAGAGGAGATTAGTGGGGGCGAGAGGAGCGTCCCAGCCTCTCACGGCACCCCGAGGACCACCTAATCAGAGCTGAACCGAGGGATACCATGACACCCCGAGAGTGGCTGTGTGGTCTCCTCTCCCCCTATTGCTGGGCATCCACAGGACCCCAGAGCCTGGTCCTCCTCCTGCCCAGGGCAGCAAGGATCTGCCTGGAGTAGGGGAGAGCAATCCCAGGGCAAATTCCTCTGCCTCTACAAGGCCGGGTTCCAGGAACCACCTTGGTTGGACTCCTGGGTCCCTCCCTCCCCGAAGCCCTCCTGCCAGCTCTCCCTCCTCTGGGGAAGTGGGGGGAGGGTGGGTTGCCGGTCTAGGCTAGAAGCTGGAGGGGGTCTTTCACAATCTCTCCCCTCCTGGATTGTGGGTGGAGCTGACTTCTCCCCAGTCTCCGCCCCTGAAGCCTGGGATGCCAGTTTCCCAGAAGCTGGCACAGCCAGGAACGCCCTACCCCAAATCCCTGAGGACCGAGAGGGCAGTCCCGGGGTCCTACCTCCGTTCTCACAAGCCTCCCAACGCCACCCCACCCTCCTCTGTGCCTCCTGGCCTCTGATTCCTGGGTTTGGTGGCAGGCAAAATACGAACAAAAGTAAGAATAACAGCAGCTGTTTATTGAGTGCCAGACCCTGAGGGCTTCCACATGCCTCTTACAACAGCCCTAGGGGGTAAAAGCAAGCACCCACATTTTCAAGATGAGGTTTTGAGAGGCTGCGACTTGCCCAAGGTCACACAATGAATAAGCAGCAGAGCTGGGATTAGAACCCAAGTCGGCTGAACTTGGATCAGTCACTGCCCCTGAGACCTCGACGTTATCAGCTATGAAAAGGGTACCATCACTTAAGTCCGTCTCCCTCCAAAGGTGGTTGGGAGGCTCAACTGATAGGAGGTCTGGAAATGCCTTCTAAACTCCAAGGCTCTGAACAGAATGAGAAGGTCACTGGCATTGTTTACAGGAGAGTGTTCGCTGCATGTCCCCCAGCCGAGAGGGAGGTGTGACAGCATGTGTCTTGGAGCATGTGGGACGGTAGCTGGTGTGAGAGAGCGGAGCAGAGTGAGAAGAGTGGGGGGGAAAGGGTGGGGAGAGAAGGCTGACCAGGGCTTGAATTTCCCTGCTGTCAGTGGAGCCAGCAGTGATTTTTTGGTTATGTGTCTCAGAGGCATCTTTCTGGCTGCAGTGCAGAGGGAGGGTGGAAGGGAACCAGATGAGGGTTGGGGGACAGATGAACAGCCTATTGCAATGGTCAAGGAGAGACGTGATGGGACCCTGAATAAGACCACGGCAGTGAGGATGGAGAGAAGATGAAGGAGGCACAATTTGGTTATTGGATGGATGGGGTGGGGGCGTAAATGAGAGGCTGGCTCTCAGGTCTGCAGCTTGGGTGATGGGTTGGGACAGTGAGAGTGACCCAATACAGGTCAGCGCAGGTTTGGAGGGAGGAGATGTGGCTATGGTATGGGTTGGAAACGTGGGTTGGATGTCTGGGGAGAGGTCTGGTCAGCAGCTGGATATTTAAATCAAGAACTCCCCTCCTCAGTATCCCTCTACTCCTCTTGTAGTCCATCAACAGTTCAAAGCACCGCCCCACCCGACCCCCGCCCCATGTCCAGAGCTTCCGGAGCCCTTACCCAGCCCCGCCCACACTCACTGATGCACTTGTTCATGTCAGGGTTGCGGGCATCAAAGTATCCAGGTGGGCAGGACGGCAAGCAGACGCCCACCTGGCGGATGTCGTTCCTCTCCAGCAAGATGAACAGCTTGGGTGAGCACTTAAGGCAGCCATTGACTTCCGAACAGAGCTCACAGCCTTTGGCACAGGCCTGGCTCCCCTCGGCGCTGACTGCAAGGATGGAGCAAGGGTGAGAGGCAGCTGTGTGAGAGACCTCCATCTTTCCCAGGATCCCACAAGGATGGGAAGTGAGTAGACAGGAGTTTCAGCCTGTAGAACGAATGTGCTTCTCAGAAAGCACAGGCCAGGCTGGTAGCTCTCTGCAAGGCTGCTTTATAAACCTCCCCAGTATCTGCTTTCGAGGGAACTAGCACAGCAAGAGCTGCCATCCACCTTAAATGCCTCTTTAGGTCCAGGTACAACACAAACTCACCCTCCAGGCTTGCTCCATCATCCCCAGAGGAGGCACTGAAGCTGCACCCATCCTGGAATGTACACATTCCCTCATCCCCACCCCCACCCCAGAGGAAGGAAAGCTCAGCCTCAGGTATGGATGGAGGGCTTTCGTCCTTGAGAAAATTTTAAGGACGAGAGGCATAGTGAGAAAGAGGCCACCTGCCCAGAGACAGGAAGACAGCTGGAATAACCTGCGTCTAGAACAGTGCTCTCAAGCAGAGATGAGTCTGCTCCCCAGAGGACATTTGGCAAAGTCTAGAGACGTTTCGATTATCACAATGGGCGGGGAGGGGGGGGGCGGCGCGGGGGTGTTGCTAATGGCATCTGGGGGACAGAGGCCAGGGAGGCCGTGAAACATCCTACGATGCGGGGGGGCAGCTCCTACAAAAACAACGTGGCCCAAGATGTCAAATGTTGGAACCATCCTTTGAGCCGGTGTGGTCCCCAGCCCCCGTGTGGAGTCTCAGACCTTTGATCTTGTTTCCTCATTCACTTGTTCAACCAACACTCACCCGGCCCCTCCCAGGTACCATGTGCAGTGTGAGTGCTGGCGATGTGGAGGGAAAGACGCCCAGCCAAGCTGAACTAATCTCTCAGGGGTGCAGACAGACCCGCAACCAGGAACATGCCGGCAGCCACAAGGCCAAGCGATAGAGGACCCAGAAATAAGGGAGGAAGGAGTCACAGAGGAGGTGCCATTTGGGCCAGCTCTTGAAGAATAAGTAGTGATTTGTCCGTTGGGAGGTGGAGACAAGGGCCCTCCAGGGGCAAGACCACAGAGGTGCAGAATGACCCCAAGGGAATTGCGGATAATTTGGGGTACAAGTGAAAGATAAGGTGTCCTATCCGAAGGGGCCTTTTATATCATGCCAATGGACTTGAATTCCATCGTGTCGGGCAGCATTTCCCAAAGAGTATTCCTTGGAACGTGATTCCCCTAAATATTCATAGAAGGATGTGGAGAAAAGGCCATTGCACCAGGTGAGACTGAGAACCACCGGGTCCAACAAGTCTAAACAGGATTCTTTACTGCAGGACTTTTTGCAGCCTTTATTAGGCTCCTGTGAATTAGAGTGACTCTCTAAAATGGGTAAAGAGTGAACTGCACCTCTGAGACATTTTGGCCACAGAACCCTTGTTTTGCAGAGTTTTGGGGCCATCTTTCTGAGAGCTGATTAGACAACAGGAAGTCATTGGCGAGTTTTAAGCAGGAGAAACACCCAGTCTGATTTACATGTTGGAAAGCTTTCTCTGCAGCCTGGGGAGAGACCAGAGACTGGAGGACCTTGAGGGAGGAAGCTGGCCTGATCATCCAGGTGAGAAAGATGAGAAAGTCTTAAACCAAGTTCTGTTCAGGGGAGATGAAGAGAAAACGATTTGAGAGTTGCTTAGGGAATGCAATCAGTGTGGTCACGGTGACCAAGCGTAGCGGGAGGAGGCTGCGGTGCTTCCCGGGGTTCTGGCATAGGGGATGGGTGGGGCCAGTCACTAAAACAGGAACCAGGCAGCGAGGTGCTGTAGATACAGGCTGGAGGCAGAGAGCCAGGGGAATCAGAGCAGAGATGGCAGGGGGTCGTGCCACAACGGAGGACCCAGAGCTCAGGCTTCAGCTGGCTGGTCCTGAGCCGATGGCCCAGCCTGTGACCCTGGGAGAAACACTGCATCTTGTGGGCCTTCCTTCCCACCACCAAAATAGGGAGATCAGGAGGCCCACTCTGCAGGGTTGCGGGAAGGAGCATGTGCTCCAGGAATGATCCCTGATTTCAGAACAGGGGAACAAGTAAGAGAAAGGTGAACAGAAGAGAAGAGGGGAATAACAAACACAACAATAAAACAACAACAACAAAATCATAATCATGGCAGCTTATTCCTAAGGGTCGAACACTTATTCTGTGGCAGGCACTGCTCTCAGTGCTTTACAAGTATTAACTCATTTGAGCCTCACAACCCATGAGGGGGGTATACTACTTTTATTTCATCCTCTTTCTCACAGATGAGGAAATGGAGAGGTCGAATTACTTAAACAAGGCTTCACCGCCAGTATGTGTTCCAGGCAGAGGGTACAAAGTTTATGAAAGCCAGCGGGTAAGACAATACAAGGTGACATGCAAACTGAAAGCATGGCCAGACTGATTTTTTTAAATAGAGAATTTATTTATTTATATAGAGTCAACGTTACCACTTAATTAATCAATGAATTTAAAACTTAATATCATTCTTGTTGGTTGGGTCATTGTAAGAGAAAAAAGAAAGGCTCCAAATGTGGTGTCAAAGTTATGAGGGAGCCCCCTTGGGATTAGTTTTCCACTTCGGGCCATTATTCAGCTGTATTACAAGTTAATGTCATTGTAGATTTCAGGTACCACTTTTACTTCAAAGATATGAAGTTGTCTATAGTCAAGGTTTTTATTTAATTCATTATTGAAATGAATGCTCCTTCTAGGTTTTTGCCTTGGTTTCAAAAACCAAAGTCATCCAGGTGTCCCAGCTGTGGGCCTCTATCACTATGCTCCCGTAACTCATTTATTCCTTCCTTATCACTTCTGTTAAGGACAGATTTGCAAAGGGCCTTCTCAGAATCCTGCTGCCCACCCCGCACTCAACCAACAACAGATCTATATGTGCATCTCCCTTCAGAGCTCTCAGTGACACGCAAGAGAAAGTGCGGCCCGTGGGGGATCTGAAATTAGTTCAGCATGGCTGGTGTGTGGAGTGAGTGGAGAGGGAAGCAGGGGCCAGAGGAGGAACAGCCTCGAACCCTTATAAAGGAGTATGGATGTTACCCTAAAGGCCATGAGGAATCCCTGGGGGCTTTAAAACAGGAGACATGGCCAGGATTCCAGTTTAGAAAGATCACTCTGTGGTGTGGAGACCAGATTGTAGGGATGGCAAACCTGGAGGGAGGAGGACTCCCAGGTTCAAAGAGATGGAGCTGAACCAAGAGGATGGACAGGTGTAGACACAGGTGAGATATTCAGGCGGTAGAATCAATGAGACTAGGTGATGAACTGGACGTGGGGTGAGAGCCCGGGGAAAGCACACGTCAAGGGTGATGCCTAGGCGTTGGGCTTCGGTGGTGGGGTAGCCGTTGGTCCTTCACCAAGAGAGGGCCCACAGGAGGAAGAGCAGATCTGGGTGGAGGAAATGATGACTTGTGTTGAGTTTGTGGTTCTCATGAGACATCCAGGGGGAGGTGTCTACTAGGCAGCTGAACCTGTGGGTCTGGAAGTCAAGAGAAACATTTTGCCTGGAGATGGAGACACAGAGCCTTTAATATAAAACGGTCATCAGTGGCCTAGAGGTCCATGAGATGACTAGGAGAGAAGGTACAGACAGTGAGAAAAGGCATTAGCCATTGAAGAGAAGCACAGAAAAAGAAGGGCCAACTAAGGGGCTGAGGAGCAGCCAGACAGGTAGGGACACTCAAAAGCTTGTTGCATCACGGAAGCCAAGAGAAGAGGACACTCAAGGGGGGAGCGGGGAGTCCAACACCAAACGCTCCTGAGATGTCACGTAAGGAATCAGCCACAAAGAGCCACAAATCAGCCACGTAAGGAATGGCATCTCTGGTGGGGGTGGAGAGTGGAGGGCAGTGGCTGAAAGGTAAAGGAAGGTGAGGAAAGAGAACCATCTCATTCAAGAGACTGGCTATGGAGAAGGGAGAGAACTCAGGGATCCATCCTGGGAGCCATCATTGGGGGGTAAATCCATGGGAGAGGAAAGCGTCCCGGGGGAAGGAGCTGCGCAGCGTGAGAAGAGAGGATCAAGAACTGCGGCCTGGGCAGTACTCGCATTCGACACACAAGTAGACGGAGGTGCCCAGAAAGAAGCTGAGAAGGAATAGTTGGAGAGATGGAAGGACACTGAGGCAGGGGGGATGGAAACCGAGTGGAAAAGGGCGAGATCTGCGGGGACCGGGGCTGGGAGAAGAGCGTGAGTGGGCAGCCCTGGGCAAATCTGTAACACGCGCACTAAGAGGTGATTGGCTCAAGAAAGGCCTCAAGAAAGGCAGTTTGGTGGAGTGGTGGGATGCCAGCCAACCACAGGGGGCTGAAGAGTGAGTGGAGGGGATAGAGGTGGTGGGGGTAAAGTGAGGAAAGGGACAGAGGGGGTCAGGGAACACAGACAGAAAGCAGAGGCCAGCTGGGGGTGGGGAATGTGATCACAAGACAGAGGCAGGGTGAAGTGATGGAGTGAAGACCCAAGGATACGAGAGGGTCAAGCTACAGAGCTCAGGTGGTAAGACAGGCCTTGAGGCTTGAGGCTGGGGTCAGGGACAAGGGACTAGGGAGCTGAGCTCCATGAGGTTTGGGGGCTCAGGAAGGGAGAGTGGTGCTCAGCAAGGAGCAGAGGGGCTTGGTGATGGGCAGGGGCAGTCCGATGAGGAAAGAGACACTTATCAAGGGGAATGGGAACCAAAGGGTGTTCTCGGCTTAGTGAGGCGAATAGATGGGCAGCGAGGGGATGGAAAGCCAGAGTGGAGGGGGCTCTGTGTGTGCCGGGGTCGGGGGGTTGTCCAAGGAAGATGCTGGGTATGGGCAGAGGTTACATAATGATTCAAAGGGAGAAACTGAGGCTCATTCATTCCACAGACGTTCACCGCACACCTAACACATGTCAGAACTGCTAGGAACTGGGGATGTGGAGATGTAGCAACAAACGCCCACCTAGGGCTGGCTGCACACTGTGGGGACTGTAGGAGCGATGAAGGGCATGCCCTTATGCAGCAGGCCAGGTGAAGAGGGGGTGCAGACAGGAGAAACAGCCTGTGCAAAGGCTCTGAGGCACTGACCATCCGAGGGCATCCACAGAATGGAAAATAGGGCTTTAGTCTGTTGACAGGGAAAGGGACCTCCGAAGGGTGTGGTCAGATTCACAATCTGAAATGCTGCCTCGGGCTTCTGTGCCCCTGACAGGAGGGTTGCGTGCAGGGGAGGCAGCCTGGCAGGGCTGGAGCCTGGCTGAGGACGGGTGGGCTCAGTGATGGGGAGGGCGCTCTGGGAGCTGATGGAGCCTCCTTCCAAGCTCTTCACAAAACCCCCTCATGCAGTTCTGCCCTTCCCACCCCCACCCTACTGCCCCCGCTCCCAGGCACTCAGTGGAGCCTGAGTGCATGAGCCAGGAAGGCAAGGCTGTGTCCTCCTCCCTTCCCTGGTGCTTCTCGACCCCTTCAGCCCCATGCAAACCCCTTTCGGGCTGATGTTTCTACAGTCAGGCCTTGCCCCAGGGTGGCTCAGCCCCCCCAGCCCCTGAAGGGGGCTTCTGGCCACAGTGCCTCCTCCCCAGGGACTTCACTTCTCCCAGGTCCCCAACTTTCTCATCTCAAGATCTTTCCAAAACCCCAATTCTGATGGTGTCACACCCCTGCCTAAAACCCACCAATAGCTCCCTAATGGCTGCAGAATTAATACCCCGCTCTCCCACCTGGCCTAAAAAGCTTCCATAGGCTGATCCCATCCACCTCATCTCTTCACACTCCCTCTAAGCAATATGGAATTATTTTTGTTCCTCTGAACACATCACATTACTTCACACCTCTGTGCCTTTGCTCAAGTTGGTCCTTCTGCCTGGAACACCCTCTGCCTCCTCTTGAGCTTAACTCTTTCAAGCCTCAGAACTAAGGTCACCTCCTACAGGAAGGCTCCATTGAGCTCACCTCCATGTAAAATCTGGATGGAGTATTTCTGTGTGTTCCCTGCCCCCAGTACTTGAATCCATCATGGTAGACGTCACCTTGTGTCATCATTATCTGCTAATATGTCTTTGCCTCTCATTAGAAAGAGCTTTGGAGGGTGGAGCCTGTCTTGTTTCTGAATGGGAGCCCAGTAAGGGGTGAGGCTCCACACAGGGATAGGGCTCCCCCAGAATGTAGGGCTGAGGATGTGGTGAGTGAGGCAGAGGCTCAGGGAGGGGGTTACATGGATGGAGCTACTGGGGGGCTTGATAAAGTGTGGGGAGCGGGACAGGATAGGAATGAGGAGTTACGGGCGGTTGGGTGAAGGTCAATGTCAAGGGAGGGGAACTCTCCATGACCCAGAGGAGGGCTGACCTTTGTTTGGGTGTGGTATCTAGTCTTGGAGGAATTAGACTCCGTGAGAGAGCCCTGAGTTAAGTGGGCGGGGGCAAGGGCGGGGCAGGAGGGTGACAGGAACTGGCACCTCGCTGAACGGGTTGAGGCCACATGCTCTCCCAGGAGATGTGCCCATTCCTGGTGCCCTGGCCACATCCCCCGGGAAGATCCGGCATCCTTTAACTCAGCTGTGAGCTTAGTTTAGACCTACACTCTTT
>NW_006780610.1:3869449-3880375 GCF_000442215.2 Lipotes vexillifer | reverse complement strand
GCTGTGAGCTTAGTTTAGACCTACCCTCTTTCCTTGACTGGGCCCAAATAGCCTTTAACTGGCCTGTTTGCCTCCTGTCTCGAACCACCTCCCCTCACCCGGTCCTGCAGCTGGACCACACTGCTCCCCTAATTCAGACCTCTCTGTGGGTCCTCATTACCCACAGCTCAAGTCAGGTCAAGGGCCAACTCCTCAGCCTGGCGGGTACCAAGCGCTCCACCCTCCGACCTCTGCCCACTTGTGCGGCATTGCTCCCAGGATGCTCCCTCAGCTCCAGGCAGCTTTCGTTGCTCTACCCTAATGGGCGTTCAGCTTTTTGTTTTAACAGCACAACCCTTCTTTTCAGTAGAAGAGAGCATCCACGCATAACACAGAATGAGCAGAGCGGCTCCAGTGAAAACCTCAGGGCTCCCTAGAACTGCACCCAGAAACCACTCCTCCAGCTGCCCCTAGCTGCACCCCATTTCCTGCACAGTCTGTGCCGCGTCCCAACTCCTCACCTTCGGACAGGCCGGTCCCCTGCCTGGAGTGCCCTCCGCCTCCCCCACCCCCCCACTCCCTTGCCTGCACATCAGCTACTCATCTTTAAAATCACATCTCAGGAGTCACTCCCTCTGGGCCCTCGCAGCCCTCCTGGTTCCTTTCCACATCCTCTATACCAGGTTAAATCTCCTCTTCCCCCTTCACCCGCGGGCTCCTCGTGACCCGTCTCTGCCACCCGGGGCCAGGCTCTGGGGGTTCGCAACGGGCGAGCGGGGAATGGCCCAAGGAGTGAAGGGGGCTTCAGCCAGGGAAGAGGGAATCTGCAGTCGGCTAGTGGCGGAGGGGAGGAAGGCTCCAGATGGAGGACGGGGCAGTGAGAAGGGGCAAGAAGGGGAGTCCAGAGAAAGACAAATATGATATGATATCCTTTACATGTGCAAAAATCTCAAAAAGGGGTACAAATGAACATATTTACAAAACAGAAATAGAGTCACAGCTGTAGAAAACAAACTTATGGTTACCAAGGGGGAAGGGGGGGGAGGGATGAATTGGGAGATTGGGATGGACATATATACACTAGTCTACATAAAATAGATATAACTAATAAGGACCTGCTGTATAGCACAGGGAACTCTACTCAGTGTTCTGTCGTGACCTGTACGGGAGGAGTGGAAGAGAGTGGATTTATGTACACGTGTGGCTGGTTCACTTTGCTGTGAGGCGGAAGGTAACACAGCATATTGTGGATCAACTATATTCCAATAAAAATTAATTTAAAGAACGGGGAGTCCAGCTTCTGGAAGAGTCGGGGTTCAGTGAAGGAATGCAGGCTTCATGGGGGGCAGGACTGAGTGAAGGGGCCCAGGAATCAGATGGGAGAAGGGTCTCAGTAAGGGGAGGGGCACTCAGTGAGAGGCATGGTGAGGGAAAGACGGCTCCGTGATGGGCAGGACATCCAGGTGGGAAGGCGGTCAGCAGAGGGCAAGGGCCAGTGAGGGTGAGTGAAGAGAGGGTTCGGGGAGGGGAGGTGTCCTCAGTGAGTGGGACAGGAGGAGGACGCCCTGTCAGGGTTTAGGACTCACAGCTAAACTTCTCCCCTCTGTGCAGGGACACCATCTCTCAGACCTCAGATCACATATCTCTGGGCTCAAAACTGGTGTGTCAAAATTAGCTCTGGATCAGAGCTATACTGGGTGGCTTCTGGTGGCCCCACTGGCATGCAGTCACGGGATGGCAGAGTCGACAGACCTGAGGCTCATATACACAGCAAGCCTGCCTCTGCCCCCCAGGCTGCCCACTGCCCTTGCACGTGGTGGGGACCAGAGCAGCCACACGTGCTGTCTCCATCCTTTCTTCCCTCCTCCACTCCCATGGAAACCCTGGGGCAAAATGGTCCACAGGTTGTTTATATAATAACGACACGCATCTAAAAGAGCCAATACATGCATATGTATAACTGATTCCCTTTGCTGTATACCTGAAACTAACACAACATTGTAAATCAACTATACTCCAATAAAAATTTTTAAAAAAGGGCTTCCCTGGTGGCGCAGTGGTTGAGAGTCCGCCTGCTGATGCGGGGGACACCGGTTGGTGCCCCGGTCCGGGAAGATCCCACATGCCGCGGAGCGGCTGGGCCCGTGAGCCATGGCCGCTGAGCCTGCGCGTCCCGAGCCTGTGCTCCGCAACGGGAGAGGCCACAACAGTGAGAGGCCCGCGTACCGCAAAAAAAAAACAAAACCACGACATGCATCCTGACCATACAGAGCTTGATATTTCACAAAGGTTTCACAACATGTGTACCTATTATCTCATGTAACCCTCACTGTATTCCTATACAATCACACTTGCAGCTTTATGGTTATGATTTCACAAGTATTGCCTAGCAATGTCTACCCCCATATCCCCCCGAGCCTCTGTCCATTTTGGACCCTCGTTGCATCTTGAGTCTTTCCCACACCTCTCCCCAACCTCGTCGCATCCTTGATGGTGATCAAGGATGTCTGTCAGTCACACCGTTTGGTAGTAAACACTGGGCTAAATGCTGTCGAGGCTGTGAGATGTGGCTCTATCAAAAGTGGGCACATCAAAATCGCTGCATTTGATTGGCTGTTGCTGGGAGTGGCCCATTCTGATGGCCAGGCCAGTACTTTTCTCTTCTTTTAGTGCAAGAGATGAACACAGGTCTTCTGACCCCCCCGGTGTAGGTGAGTGTGCGACTCACCAGTGGAAGCGTGACCACTAGTGCACATCACACGAGGATGAGTGGCCTCTCCCATTCTTTCTCTCCTCTCGGAAATAGAGGAGACTGATTATAAACCACTAAACCGCATCTGGCCCGTGGAGTCCAAAATACTGGCCACGACAGATGAGAAGGGAGGAAAATCAAGGCCTCACTGCTGATTAAACCTAACTGTCTCTAATTGTTTGTTAAGCCAGGGATTTTCAGCTTCACCAGTTCTCTGAGCTTCTCTCTCTGGGCTGGGTTCTGGCCTTGGCCACTCCCGTGGAGATCCAACAAAACTCCATTGCCTTTCAACCTTTCCTGGTGGACCTCGGTCGGAAGGCCTCAGAAGTGAAGCAAGAGATGGTTGGACTAGACTTCAGAGGAGCTGTCTGCCTGGGGGCGTGGCATCTCTTCCGGGGGATGCTGAGTGACAGATAGGCTTGTGTCGGGCCTCCACCCCACTCCCTGGCACTGTCCCTCACATGCAGTGGCCACTCCCACGACACGATGGCAGGTACTGAACCCCCATCCCTGGAGGCATCAAGTGGAGAATGGGGAACCTGCTCTCAGGACTGCCTAGGATGGGATCCTGGGAGGGACGGCGAGGACGGTGGGGACAGGTAAACTCCTACAGGCTCTGTTTTCAGGAAGACTGGGCTCACAGGGACCAGGAGACCTGGGTTCCAATACTGACTGTGTGTCCTTTGGAATGTCATCTCTTCCCCTGTCTTAGCCTCAGTTTTCCCATCTGTACAATGACAGGATTTAATTTTTTTAGGCTGTAAAGACCCTTTCCTCCAATGACATCTCACGTGGAATCTTCCCAAAAGCAGGGAAGAGGGAAGCTGCTCTGGTTTGAAGGTCGGGTGGGGGGGGCAGCCTCCTGCCCACGGCCTCCCCTTCACCCCCCAGCACACATCTCTGAATCCCACTGGGCAGGGTTAAAAACCACAGCAGTGGACTGTCCCACGATCTTCTCTGCTCCATTGTTTCTGCCCCGTGATCTGGGCAGGGATGTCTGTTGCCCACCACGAGGCTGTGTGGGGTTCCTGGCCCCAAGGGGTTAAGGGCTGCACTTCAGACACCACTAAAAGAAAGGAGCCCTGAACTCCTGTCCATAAAGGGGGGGGGACACTGAGTGCCCCAGGAGCACCGGGCCGGGAAGCACTTCCATGGGTACCACACAAAGCTGGTGTTATATCAAAGGGCAGAATCCACAAACTGGACCCTCACAAGAGAGGGGTTAATCTAGAAAGCAGAGTCTACAAAGGGGAAAACAGACAAAGTGAGTAATCTACAGAGTGCGTAATCTCAATAAATTAATCCACAAACAGGATAATCTACTGAGTAATGTAATAGACAAAGTAGAAATCTGCAATGGTCATCAAAGAATGAAACGACCAAAGGCCCTAGTCCCCAGACAGCACCCTCACCACCACCACTCCCAAGGCCCACGGTGGTCCAGCCGCATCCGTTACTCACTCCGCCTCTGCCTCTTCCCCTTGATCCCCCGGCTGCCGGCAGCGAGATGCATCCAGCTCAGAACCAGGGCCACCACACACAGCCCAAGCCGCATAGTCACTCGCCAGCTCCAGGCCCCTGGTAGGAGGGGTGGTCTCTGGGGGGTGGATGGCACAGGGCTCTTGCTAACGCCTCCGGGGCTGGGTCAGCAGCAGGAGGCCCAGGCCTGGACTGTATCCCAAATCCACCATAATCTCAGCTGGGGACAGAGAGGGTGTGGGGAGCCCACTTCTCCATCAGCCCATAAGGAGGTCCAGAGAGCTTTCCTCAAAGGCACCTTGGGGTGTCACATGGGAGAACTCTTTGTCCTTCAGCAGGGACACCTCCAAAAACCAACCTGTTGGGGGAGGAGAGAGAAGGGTTAATTCTGGGGAACCATGGGGCCCCCCAACCTATGCCACCTACGCTCTCATGTGGTCCCCTACCCAGGAGACTGTAAGAACTCAGAATGTTTGGACATTACAAGTTACCCACCTGGCACCCCCGTAGAAGAAATCTGCTCCTTTTCCTATCTTGTAAGAGTCCCTAACATGGGATGGGAGTTGGCTACCCAAGTAGTTGCAATATGGTGGACACTCAAATCAAACCTGTGGATCACTGGAAACCAGCTGCCTGGTTTCCAACCTACCCAATGTCAGGAAGTCCTTCTTTAGGTCTACCCTACGGACTTCATGCTGCAGTAACATCGTGTCTCTTAAAGAGCAGCTCTCTCTGTCCTTCTGTGAGTGACCCCTCAGCCTTCTCTCCCCAGTGCTGAGTCACCAATGTGCCTTTCACCTGCCTGGAGCTAGAGCAGTGGCCCCTGACAAGCTGGCAGACCCTGCGTGGCCCTCTGGGCTTGGCGGGAGAAAAGGAAGTAAGGCTTCCCCTGGCCACAGAAACTCTGACACAGCAGGCCCTGCGGGCCTGGCCTTTGTGAGAGGATAAAAGAGGCAGCGACACCCGCCCTGGCCAGAGACACAGAGAATGGGGATAATCCCCCTGCCCAGTGAGAGCCAGGTCTGTGGACCCGCTGGCCCGGGTGATGGGGGCAGGGGGAGCTGGTCCCTCCCCGGTGAAATGTGTCTGGGAAGTTGGAGCCCAATCTGGGAGTCAGGGGACGAAAACCCACTTCCCACTCACAGTGCTGCACACTTTCACACCAGATGCCTGCACGTCCGTTGGCCCACACACCTGCTACACGCACACACACCCACACCCACACAGGGACGGGAGGAAACAGAGAGACTTAGAGAAACTTTTTAGATGCCAGAGAAGCATCACTCTCCCACCGGCTGCTTAAGATGCCTTTGGACAAGTCACTTAGCCTCTCTGAACCTCAGTTTCCTCATCTATGAAATGGGGATAAATATTTCACAGGTTTGCTCTGAGAGCCGGCTGAGTTTTGGCTTAACGAATGAGAAAGCTGAAATGCTAGAGCGGAGGTGTCCCTCCCAACCCCGTCCCAATCCTTTCCCCCTTCGCCTCCAGGGAGGCCCCAGGAGAGCCCACCTGCATGGGAGATAAATCATTATCCCACAAGGGAGTTCAGCACTCCCTCCTTGGCCTCTCCCACCAGCTTTGAAGGCCAGACACACTCAAGTGGTTAAGCTGCTTGTGAGAAGTGTTTACATGAGACTGATGGATCCCACCTGGTGCTGTGGCCAGAGCCTGCGGAGATGCCCCCAGCCACCCCCAAGCGCCCCGTCAGCTGCCAGCCCCTACCTGCCTTTCCAGTACTCCCCGCCTGAACCGCCAGAGCCTTCCCGCCTTCTCCAGCCCCCACCACACACTTCCATCACCCACAGATTGCAGACGTCCGGCTGAGCTTATCAAACCGGGGTCTTCAGCTCCAAGTACACAATCCCAGACGCTGGCCGTAGAGTATGATGGTTAAGGTCATAAACTTCAGAGTCAGACTGCCTGGCTTTGAATGTTGCCTCTGCTACTTATTAGTTGTTACCTTAGGCTAGTTGCTTAGCTGGTCTGAGCCTCAGTTTCTTTATCTACAAGAGGGTGGTTGTTGTTTTTATAGCTTAAATGAGTTAATACATGAAACTGCTTAGAACAGGGCCTGGCACATAGGGACTCAATAAATGCTGTATTTTCTATGACCAAGACTGCATTTTGTGTCTACATTCTGATGGCCATCTAAAAAGCAATAGAAACAGTTTTCATACCATCTGGATACTAATCTTAACACTGAGCACTGTTATGCCATTTCCATATTTGCATTTATCTTTATGGTTGATTGCCTTGGCCCCAGTGATCACGCAAAGTGATAGGGTTAAACTTTAATGGTGGCCTTTCTCAAACTGAGGTCTGAGGACCCCTGGCAGATACATTCTCAGGGTGCCCTGAGTCCTTAAACTTGACAAACACTGGAGGAAGACCGCATCGGACAAAGCTGGTGTTAAATCCTGAGTGTGTGAGGCTTTGGTCTCACTGTGTGATCAGTATCCCTGGGTCCTTGGGGCAGAACAGGTCTATGCATCTCTACACTCCCTGTGCCTGCCCAGCACAGTGCCTGGCACTTCAGAGTTAGCACACAGCAAATGTTATCACTCTTCCTCTCCCTCCCTCTACTTGCCCCTCAGTCCTCCTGGGTCTTAGCTTTCAGTCTGGCCCTGGCCAGGCTCACCCAACTGTTGCCAGGGAGGATCTTCCAACCCACTCCCACCAGTATCCCCATCAAACCATGATCTCAGCAGGGAAATGGGGAGGAGGCTGCAGATCTGAATGTCACTGGAGCAAGTGGCACTGGCCTTCCTTGCCCATCACTGGATAGGAAGAGTTTCAATACAGAATCAACCCTGGAAAGGAGCTAAGAGTTCATTCTATCAGGGACACAAGCAACAAATAGGAGGGACACTGGGTGTGGAGGGGGTGAACTGGAGGGCAAATGTCCCATCCAAAGGGAGCATCTGCTGTTCCATTCCAGTTGATAGTTGATAGGCAGAAATACCGGTTCCATATTGCTAGATCTTCTGATTTTTTAAAAGAGAAGTGGAAAACTCTGAATTTTATGTGATATCTGATTTTAAAGGCAGGACAGGTCTCAGACTAGGAACGCTGCAGTACCAAGCCCCAGAAGGTCACAGGTCCCTGAATCCACATCCTTCCAGGGAGGAGGTCCCCGCCCCCTCCCCCCACCTCGTCCCCCCACACACATATGCAGTGGGTACACACAAAGAGACAACCTCAACCGAGGCTGAGAGAGGGGATAGGAGCTAATGACTCTCTTCTAAGTAGCCTGTCTCATTTCCCTTGGTTCCTCTGCCTGATTTCCTCTGCCCCTTTGGCTACAAGGCACAGGCAGGTCCTATTTGGAGGCCCATCACTCTGCACCGGCAGAGCCAGCAATGGGAACTGCTGGCAGTGATCAAGGTCTCAGGCATCCATGGGGGTGAGGAGGCGCATTTTGTCTCTGCCAGGGTCAGGGTGAGGGATTCATATTCACGACGTGTCTGCACCACCTGCCATGCGCCAGGCCCCCACTGACTCCTCACCACAAGCTAAGAGGAGAGCAGAATTACTCCCACTTTATGGGCACGGACAGGTTAAGGGTCTCGGGGTTACAAACCTAGTCAGTGAGTGAAGGGTTTGCTGCTCAGGAATGGGAATCTGGAGGGCAGAGCAAGGCGCAGGGAGCGGAGGGGTGTAGGGCACAACCCAGCTTGGGGACGGGGTGGGAGGCAGAGGCAGAGGCTGGGGCCAGGAGAGAGGCCGCACGTGCCAGGTGGTCCGAGAAGGGGAGGACAGACTGGGGAGGGGCGCACGGCTAGGGGTGGTGCTGAGGGCGGGGACTCGGTGCCCCCAGAGTCTGGATAAACTTTCACCTTCTTCCCTGCAACGCTATTTGGATAAATTGGTACCCGGTCTGGGGCCGGATACAGACCCAAAAATGTAAACCATCCAGATAATTTCTCATTAGCCCTCCCCAGGACCAGCTACGGGTGGAGAGGGCTGGCAGGCGGGGGCAGAAGAATTGCTGGGCTGGGGGCGGGACCTAGTACGTGCCGGCCCGACCTGTCGGGATTAGTGTGTCTGCCAGAGCCAAGCCAGGTGCTGGGGCCGACCGCACCCCCGCCCCCCAACGCCAAGGGCAGCGGGGAAGGGCTCCTTCGCGCCCCTTCATCACGACTCCAAGCTCTCAGAGCCTTCCTCCCTATTATCGGGAGAGGCCCAACAGGTGCAGGGGGAGGGGAGGTGGACCTGAAGTCCCCCTGACTGCCCCCCAAAATCCAAGAGAACTCTCCAAGTCCAATAGGTGGGTTTCACAAGAAAACCCTCGCCCCAAGCTCCCGCACCCGGAATCCGACCCGGCCCTCCTGGGAGCCGTGGGTTAACAAACAGCCCCCATCTTTCCCAACCAAGCAAGACCGTCTGTCCCTCAGCCCCCCGAACCCGCGGGACAGTGAGCCGCGCCACCCCGCAGCGCACCGTGGGGGCGCGGCACACACCGCCTGCCACGTCGGACCCGGGCCCGGGCTCCGGCACTGGGGGTGGTAACTAGAGGCCGTGGGACTCGGGGGCATCCGAGGAGGAGACACCAGGAATCAAGAGCTTCTGGATCGGGGGTGCTGGACAATAGGTCTGGTGGATTTGGGGAGTTCAGAACTTCGAGTGAACACGGTCACCGGGGGCTGCCGGGTTGAGGGCAGCCCGAGGCAGCACCGCGAGGAGGCTGCCCACTGGCTTGAGGGATGCCGGGGGTGGGGACGGCAGGACTCGCAGGAGGGGCTCCAGAAGGTGCCCTCCCCCGCCCTCGCTGACCCGAGAGCAGTCATAAGTCCCCCTGCTCTGGCGGTCTCCCCGCCCCCCCTCCCCCCGCGTTCAGCTCGGTCAAGCCCAGATGAGAGGGCCCACGGCGCCCCAGGTCCCAGTGGAAGGGGGCGCTAGGGAGGAGGACGGGGCAGATCCGTGGGGACTCACCTCCGCGCTGCCAGCCGCGGCGGGGGCAGGCCCGGGAGGGGCGAGGGCGCGGCCGGCTCACCCGCCCGCCGCGGAACTGTCCTGGGCGCCCAGAGCGCCCGCGCTCCGCCCGCCGGTTTCCAAGTTGCTCAATCTGCGGGCGGCTCACGCCCTCCGGGGCCAGCGCCCCACCCGGCGCATCGGTCCTCCGGGGCGGCCCGGTCCGGCCCTCCTCTCCACAGTGCCCCACTCGGCCGATCCGCTCCCGGCTCTCCGCCGGCGCCGGGGCTCTCGGTTGCGCCTCGGCTCCGCCGGAGCTCCCAGCCGGGAGAGGGGCTAGTCCTCCTAGCGCACGAGGGAGGGAATCCCCCCCCTTTGCAGTCCCACCCCCGAGCCGGCCCCCCTTCCTGGGATCCGCAGCAAAAAACGGACTGGAGCGCCAGGCCCGGGAGCTCGTAGCCCCCCTCCCGCGCGCACTTGCCCCCAGCTGGGGCGCTGCGTTTGGAGCGCAGGGTGGGCACCCGCACACTTGGTCTGGACCCTGGCGCAGACCCTCTGTCCTTGTCTCCTCCCCTTCCCCCACTCCGCATCCTGGGGATTCCACGCAGCCGGAGCACCGGCTGCAGCTCCAGGCATCTTGGGGTCAGAACAGGGCCGGGGAGCCTCTCGAAACCTCAGTTTCCCCATCAGGAACCTGGAAAGTGACAAGGAACAGGCTCAACGGGGCCTGTGGTCCCGACCACGCCCTCCTCTTCTCAGAGTCAACTCTTCATAGCATCTTCCCAGTTCAGAGGAAATGTGAGGCTATAACGTCCCGGGAGCCCAGGTGAGGACCCTCCACGGGGACCTGGTGCAGGAGAGCGAGGTAGATTTTGAAATAAGACGGAGATTCAAATCCCTGCTCCATTACTTACCAGCTGTGTGGCCATGCCTAAGTTACTTAACCTCTCTGTGCTTCAGAGTTCTCATCTGTTTTTTAGGGGCAATGAAATGAAGGGTGCAAATGCCCGGTAAACGGTAGGGACCCTCTGCATGTTTGTGGACTGGGTCTTGAAGGGCTGCAGACACCTGCAGTGACCCAGATGCTGCTGAAGTCAAGCCTGAAGAAGGGAGGGAGGGAAACACTTCTTAGGGTGGCAAACAGCTGTTTTCCAGCGTCATTTCAGATTGGGTAAAGGGAAATGGGCTAAAACTATAGTTAGCAGGAGTTAAGTTAGAGCAGAAAAGCTATACTGATGGGGGGGGAGGGGAGAGGGGAGGGGGTAGGAGTAATCAAGACAGGCTGTGGAATCTCCTCAGGAGAGGAGGGGGGAGCCCTAACTATGGAGACAAGGGAACAGGGTCTTTTACAGTGACAGGGGCATGGATGGAGTGACCTCTGGTGTGTCCTGATGGCCAGGGAGCAGAGCTGGTGGATGGCCAGAGAAAGTGGAGCAGTTGGGTCCCAAATACCAGGGTTTGGGCTCATCGGCCATATCCTTGCCAAGTTTGCAGGGGGCAAACAGCCACTTCTGTGTTGGTCCTGGGCCCCCTCCACCCCTGCTCTCCAGCCCCTCCCCTCTCCCCTCTGCCCTGAGCCTTTCCTCCATCTCACCGGCCCTTGGCTCTGCTCTGTGCCTAATCAAACAGCCCCAAATGCCGAAAACTCGATGTTTATTTTATTTTATTTTTTTACACACTTGCATAACTCCCTGACAAGCCACGCCAGGCGTTGGGCTTTTTGTTTGGTTTTATTTTGTTGCATTTAGGGGAAAAAGAGAGAGAGAGAGAGAGAGGGGGAGAGAGAGAGAGAGAGAGAGAGA
>NW_006780610.1:3866537-3869439 GCF_000442215.2 Lipotes vexillifer | reverse complement strand
AGAGAGAGAGAGAGAGAGAGAGAGAGAGAGAGAATGAATAACACAAACCACCCAGCCCCAGAAGCTGTCCCAGGCCAGGCAGTGGGTCAGGTTTCCTGCCTGAGGAAAAGTCTGCGGGAGTTGGGGGGCCTCGCTACTAGGCTCAGGAATGAGTGAGAAAGGGAAGAAAGCCACCTGGGTCAGAGAAGATAATGAATTAGAACCATGTGACAAAAATGGATGAATAAGAAAGAGCATTTCTTGTGCACCTAATATATGCCATGCACCGTGCTTTGCATCTAAATTCCGTTACCTAATTTTGCAACCATTTTACTTTCTTTTTTCTTTTTCTCACAAATGTGAATGCCAAGCCTCAGAGACATCAGGTCATTTGCTCAGAGACACAGCCTGTAAGTGGCCAGCCCGGTTCCCATTATGCTAAATGACTTGTAATTTCCTTGAAAGAGTCATGGTCCCCTGAGTTTGCATATGCTGGTCATTCTGCCTAGAAATGCCTTCTTCTCTGGCCCTTCTCTTACCATCCTTCAAAATGTTTATGTGAAGTTTCACTCAGCCACCTTGCACATCAGCCTCCAGACCTCTTGTAGACCTATTCATCACTCATCACTGGCCTGTGGTCATCTCTCCCACTGCAGTGTGAGCCCCTTAAGGGCAAAGGCTGTGTCTGATTCAGCCTTGTGATCCCAGCACCATAGACATACTTAACTGATGTTTGGTAAACTGAACCCCTAGACAGCCAGGATTGCATCTTTTGTAGCTCCAGCAAGCTTATTCAGGTGATGTCCCAGGTCACTGTTACTATTCACCCAGGCCAAGATCATCATTCTCATTAGAAGACCTAAGTTCAGTGGACTCAGGCCAGGGCAGTAGCTCCTAGAGCTTAGTGAAATTCTTTATACTTCATGTCGTCCTCTATCGTGCAAGAACCATTGTACCACCTGCAGTGTCAGTATCAATATACTTTTAGCTACAAGTAATAGAAGACCAGCTCAAAATGGCTTAGACAGCAGGGTGGTGTATTATCTCATGTATCAGGAAGAGCTGAGGTAGGAATGATCCAGCAGCTGAGGAACCACACACATCAGATTCTGTCCTCTAATCTCATTCCACCACCCTCAGTATGTTGGCCATTATCCTCATGATCACAAAATGGCTGCAGCAGCTCCAGGCACTACATCTTCAACCAAGTCCAGCAATAACTTAAAGAGTTATGTGGCACTCTAAAATGCTTAAAAAGATAACACTGTGTTATTTTTTCCCAATTAAAAAGAAATTTAAAAGAGCTAACTGGATCACATGCCCACCACTGAACCAACCAGACAAGAGGGATGATGCTACTAAAATTAGCTTAGACCAGTCAGGATTTACCTGAATTATGGGGGGTAGGGTGTTCACAGACGAAAGCAGAACTCTGACAGCACTGAAGAAGGGGAGATGAGCTTTTGGGTAGGCAACAAACAGTCCTTGTGATCACACTGTGACTCAAAGAAAAGATGACTTTGTTATTGTCAATTTATTGCAGACTCCCCTGCAAACCTTAGTCTCCGTGACCCCATTGTCCTCTGAGATCTTGTCCTCTGCCTCTCTTTCATGGAGGCAATATAGGATAGTGGTCAAGTGCACTGAAACTGGAATTAGGCTTGTCTGAATTAGAAGCCCATCTCTACCACCAACTAGCTCAATGTCCTTGGACCAGTCACTTCACCTCCCTGAGCCTCAGTGTCCTCATCTGTAAAATCAGTATAGTAACACTGCCTGCTCCACCACAGTTCTTATGGGCCTAACATAAGGAAATGCATTTAAAGAGCTCACCGCAGTGCTAGGAATCTTAGTGAGTATTTAGTACATGCTGGTTTTTTATAATTAGCTATAATTTTGTCCTGTTCGTAAATATTCATAAATATTAATTGCTGTTGTATCCCAGGCATTGGGCTGGGAATGGAGGATAGAGAAATGGATATAAGGGAATTCCCTGGTGGCTCAGTGATTAGGACTCAGCGCTTTCACCGCGGTCCTGTAAGCCACATGGTACAGAAAAAAAAGAGAGAGAGAGAGAGAAATGGATATCATACTGTCCTCCTAAGGCACTCCTGGTCTAGTTGGGGAGATAGATTTATGAAACAAGGTAGATGAGGAAGAGTGATGGCACAAAGAAAGGGGCAATCGTGGCTCCCTGAGGGCATCAGAGAAGCTTCTCCAAAGAGCAGATGCTTGCTTGAAAGACTTGGCATTTTCTAGGCATGTGAGATGAAAAAGGCATTCCAGGCAGAGGGAATGGTGTGTGCAAAGGCCCAGAGGCCTGATGCATCATGGTTCCCTTAGAGGTATAAGTTCATCCTGCTTTGTGGGGATTTAGGATGAGAGACGTGGGAAGGAGGGCAGCAGGTGAGATCCTTCCAGAAGGGCCTCGTGGACCAGGCTAAAGAACAGGGACTTTACCCTGAGCGCAGTGGGGTTTATGAAGTGGATAAGAGGCAGGATGGAGTTGTGCTTTAGAAGGAGTGCCTGGCAGCTCTTGTGAAGGCTGGCTTTGAAGGGGAGAGTCTGCAGGGGGTGAGGAGCCCCAGGGAGGGAGGATCCGGGAGGGAAATTTCCTGCTCTTCCCCTTTGCTCTCTCATTCTCCCTTCCCAAGGGCCAGTGTGTCCTCTGGAAGCCTGCTCCCACCATAAACCCACCGTCCCAGAGTCTCTGCCTTGTAGGGAGCTTGGGCTCCCCTAACACACCTCTGGGACGCCGCAGCCCTCACCCCGCTGGGTCTGGAAAGCCCACCGATTCCCGCCCAGGGAGGGGGTGGGGGAGCACGAGCCATCAGCCTCCTTCCCCTCGCCCGCCCTTCGTGGCCCTCCCTGCGGTATCGTGGGAAATTCCTCCTCTTTTCCATTCCTGCTGTTCTGCATCCCC
>NW_006780610.1:3854466-3866397 GCF_000442215.2 Lipotes vexillifer | reverse complement strand
CTTTCCCCTTCCTGCTGTTCTGCATCCCCCTCTCCTCACCGGGGTTACCTGCCCTCCGGTGACTTCTTTGGTTACCCAGGACGCTGATGTCTACCTCAAGGTCCTCTTCTCCATCGCAGGCACAAGCGTCATCTCAGGGACCTCACGCTCCGCGTCAATGCCATGTTCAGCACCTCCCGGACCTCCCAGACAGTGTCAATAGTCCACTTCAGACTCCTGCTCACATGGCCACTCCCTCCTCTTGGCCTCACCCAAACTGCTCCATCCCTGAGATCCCAGACTCCCCTCATGGGCCCCCACCCTACCCTCCTCCTCCCTCCCCCGCTAATTCAGATTCTTGACGTTTTGACTACTGGATAATGATTTCTGCCCTGGCCTCACCTCAACATCTCAACTGCCCTGCAAACCCTCAGCCCCTTCCCACTGAGCTCTGCAGAAGAATCCCCCAGCTACCTGCCAGCCTCCACTGGGCACTCTGCCACCAGTGTCTCCCCGCCTCAAGCCACCCAGGCCCACCCTCATCAAGACAGCTAAGACAGCCAAGAGTGACCCCTTCAGTGTCCTGCCCCTAAAACTAAACTCGTGACTCTTTCTCTGCTGATTTCCCCCTTCTTGGTAAACAGCAGTGAACCTGACAAACAGGAAACTGGGAGTTGTTTTTCATTCTTCTCTGTCTCTCACCTCCCATATCCACTCCATAGGCAAATTCTGTTGGTTCTACCTCCAGACCATTTCCCAAACCCACCTACTGCTTACCTCACTGCTACCCCTTTATGCCATCTATGCGGCTTACCTAGTCCATTGTAAGCGTCCCTGACGGCTTCCCCTCTATCCCCGCTCCCTCCCCAGCACAGGCTTCACACAGTAGCCACAATAAACTTTAAAAATTATAAAGCAGATCCCATCACTTACTTCCCTGCTTAAACCTTCTAGTGATTTTCCATCACACTTAGAATAAAATCCAAACACCATCCCTTATAAGGCCACATCCCTCCGGCTTCATCTATTGCCCCTCTCTCGGCTTCAGCCTTACAGAGCTTCTTTCAGCTTGTTGATCACTCCAAACTCTTTCTCATCTCAGGCCCTTTGCACCCGTCCCCTACCGGCTCATCCTTCCCACAGACCTTCACGTGGGCAGCTTCTTTTCTTCCTTCCAATCTCAGCTTAAACATCACTTTGTTTGAAGGGCCTTTCCTGACCTCTCCATCTAAGTAGTTCCAGTAACATTCCCTATCACAGCTTCCTTTCTGTTTCATTGGATGTTGTATTTTTAAAATTTTATTTATTTAATTAATTAATTTATTTTTAAACTATAAATTTAAAACAATTTTTATTGGAGTATAGTTGGTTTAAAAGGTCATGTTAGTTTCTGCTGTACAGCAAAGTGAATCAGTTAAACATATACATATATCCAGTCTTTTTTAGATTCTGTTCCCCTATAGGTCATCACAGGGTATTGAGAAGAGTTCCCTGTGCTATACAGTAAGTCCTTATTAGTTATCTATTTTAAATATAAAAGGGTGTTTATGTCAATCCCAATCTCCTAATTTATTTCTCCCCCCCTTCCGCCCAGTAACCGTAAGTTTGTTTTCTTCATCTGCGACTCTATTTCTGTTTTGTAAATAAGTTCATTTATACCACTATTTTAGATTCCACATATAAGTGATATCATATGATATTTGTCTTTCTCTGTCTGACTTACTTCATTCAGTATGACAGTCTCTAGTGGGCACTGTATTTTGTAATCATTCACTTGCTGGCTCCCCTGTGGGACTCGAGTTCCCATTGCTTGCATGTGAAGAGCCCTTCCTTTCATAGTCCCTGCGTGGTCCGTTGCTAAGGTCACCAGCAACCTCCTAATCGCCACATTCTGTAACTCCTTTGTCTTCCTTTTCTATCTCTCTGCAACTTTTCTTTTTTTTTTTGGCCGCACCTGCAGCATGTGGAGATCTTAGTTCCCAGGGATTGAACCTGTGCCCCCTGCAGTGGGATCTCAGAGTCCCAACCACTGAAACGTCAGGGAAGACCCTCTCTGCAGCTCTTGATACCCCCTCCTTCTTGGAAGGCTTCTCTCCACGGTCCTGGCTCCTGTTCTCTGTCCTTTGCCAACCTCTTCTCCCAGCCCTTAAGGGTTTTTCTTGGCCCTCTGTGCTACTCTTTGACCAGGAACTAATATAGATAAAAAACACAATGTCTGATAGTAAGAAAAGTAAGTGTGATGGTTAATTTTGTCTACTTGGGCAGGCCATTGGTGCAAACATTATTCTAGATGTTTCTGTGAAGGTATTTTTAAGATGAGATGAACATTTAAGACTTTGAGGAAAGCAGATTACCCTCCATAATGTGGTGGGTCTCGTCCGATCAGTTGAAGGCCTTAATAGAATAAAAACTGACATCCACTGAGCAAGAAGGAATTCTGTCAGCAGATGGCCTTTGGACTTGAACTGCAACACCAGCTCTTCCTTGGGTTTCCACCTTCAGCCTATCCTGCAGATTTTGGACTTGCCAAGCATCCACAATTGTGTGAGCCAATTCCTTATACTACACACACACACGACACACACACACACACACAACACATTGGTTCTCCTTCTTTGGAGAGCTCCATAAATAGAGTGTTAACTAAATGTTAACTAAAAATCCCCTAAAGTCTTTTCCTTAGTGAGATCATCCTCACAGATTCAAACATGTTGGGGCTGAGAGTTCTAGTCTTGGGTTTGCCACTTTCTGGCTGGGTGACCTTTTCCGAGTCCCTTGACACTTCTAAACCTTCCCACAGTCTTTCCCATACCAGTAAATCCAACTGCTGAAGGTAAAACCCAGAGGCATTCTGGATTGCCATCTCCTTACTCCCCACCTCTGATCCATCAGCAAGCTGTTGCACTTCCGCCTCCAGAGGGTGTCTGAACCCATGCACTGGGCTCCATCTCCTGTCCCATCACCCTGGTCCAGGCACTGTCATTGCCTGCCTGGTGATGCTAGTCTCCTGGCTTCCCTTTTGTCCCCACAATCCACAGCAGCCAGGGTGATTTTTTTTTATATATAAATCAAATCATAGCACTTGTATGAGTTTCCTATTGCTGCTGTAACAAATAACCACAACCTCAGTGGCTTAAAATAACACAAATTTATTATCTTACTCTTCGAGAGGTCAGAAGCCCAATTTAGGGCTGCATTACCCCTGGAGGCTCTGGGGAAGACTCTGTTTCCTTGCCTTTTCCACCTTCTAGAGGCCACCCACATTCCGTGGCTCATGGCCCCTTCCTTGCATCGCTTTGACTTCTGGCACTGTCATCACATCTTGTTCTCTGACTCTGAGCCTCCTGCCTCCCTTTTATAAGGACCACTGGATGGGGGTCATCCCCCTATCATCCCCACCTAGATGATTTAAGATAATCTCTCCCTCTCGAGAGCCTTAACTTAGTCAAGCTGTGAAATCCCTTTTTCCAGGTCAGGTAACACATTCACAGGTTTGGGGGATGCATGTAGGAATCTCTGGGGGGCTGTCTACCATGGCACTCTTAAATCTTCCCACTGCACTTAGGATTAAGGGGCTTCCCTGGTGGCGCAGTGGTTGAGAGTCCGCCTGCCGATGCAGGGGACGCGGGTTCGTGCCCCGGTCCGGGAAGATCCCACGTGCCGCGGAGCAGCGGGGCCCACGAGCCATGGCCGCTGAGCTTGCGCGTCCGGAGCCTGTGCTCCGCAACGGGAGGGGCCACAGCAGTGAGAGGCCCGCGTACCGCAAAAAAAAAAAAAGAATTAAGGTCAAACATTTCCGCTGTTTCACAAAACCCTTGGTGGCCTGCCCCTGCTCTCCGACTCTGCCCATGGTGACCTCTTGCTGTCCGCTGAGAGCCCCAAACTCAATCCTGCCGGAGAGTCTTTTTCTTGCTTTTCCCTCTGCATTGAATATTCTTTTCCCAGGTCCGTACATGGCCTGCCCTTATTGTCATTTACGTCTCAGCTCAAGTGTCACCTCCTCAGAGAGGATTTCTCCGGCCTAAAGTAGCTCTAACAGGCCGTTTTGTATTATTTTCTTCACAGCACTTTATTTCTGCCTGGTGTTTTCTTGTTTATTATTTGTTTGTTTGGTGTCTGTCTCTGCCATGGGAATACAGGCATCTTCAAAACCAGGCTTTTTTCTCTCCAGTATCCCCAGCACTGGAACTCAACTAGTATTTGTGGAATGCATCAGTGAGCCTCAATTTCTCCATCTTTCCAATGGGTATGATAATACCTTCTGTCTTAGCAGGTTACTTTGAGGAGTAAATGAGATAATAATAGCTACCATTTTTGTTGTTGCCAGTAATGAGCCAAGCACTACACTAGGCACTTTACACTTAAGACAGAATGTTCATGTGTCAATTCAATGTCATTTGGTGGCAAAGAACAGAAGCCCTCTTAAGCCAGCTCAAGGAAAATGAGGTTTACCAGAACGCTACAACTGATAATCTGGTGAGTATCCAAGGAGAGGAATCAAAACGCCGGAGAGATGGGCTGCCTCCTGGGAACCAGAAAGGTGACAGTCATCGCTCTCCATCTGTCCCTCTATGGGGTCACATGGTCCCTTATCACCACTTCTGTCTGTGCAGCTGTGCCTTCTCTCGGAAGACCAGCTTCTACAAGGCCACTTCCGTCCCAACCCGGCCTCAGCTCTCTGTGACCTAACAGCGTGGCTGCCCAGGATCTACTTCTGTCTCCCAGGGTCCCAGCCCATTCCAGGGAGAGAGCGTTCATGTGGCTGCATGGGCACGTGCCTTCAGGAGGGATTGTGGGGAATTCCCTGGCAGTCCAGTGGTTAGGACCTGGCACTTTCATTGCCGGGACCCGGGTGCAATCCCTGTGCAGGGAACTAAGATCCCGCAAGCAGCAAGGCATGACCAAAAAATAATTTCCTTCCAGGAGGGATTGTGGATAGAGGACAATTCCAAAGAAAGGGGTGTGACTGGGCAGACACTCCAAAACACAGCTGCCATAAAACAGAGTACTTAGCACATTCTGGCACGTAGTACATCCTCAACAAACACTCTCCCTTCTCCAACTGCCCTGCCATCTTCCTAGTCCAGAGCCCTCTGTCTCCTTCGTATATCCATCTCCAGCTTGGTTCTCCTATCTTCACACCTGTCAATACTTCAAGCTGCCGGCCATCTCTCCAAATTCAACCTAGAAAAAGTCAGATTACTCCTTCCCTAGAAACGAGCCCAGCTCCCTAGTCCTCCTGTCTCTGACCCAGCTGACCTCTTCCAGGCAGCCCAGCTCCAAATCCCCACGCCTCCCTTCACCCGTCTCAGGGCTTCGGAAGAAGTCCGTGCCTTCCTATCCTCTCCCCAGCCCCCGTGGTTACTCATCTCTCCATCTCTTGTCTCCAGCACCAGAGAGTTAGTGAGTGTTTGTTCTCCCACAGCATGGCAGGGCAAAGCGGCAAAGCCCAGCGCTTTGGAGCCAGGCTAAACCTGGGTTCAAATCTCAGCTCTGCCTGTTAATTTTGTGACCTTGGCAAGTCTCTTGAACTTGACAAGTTCTGTTTCCTCATGTGTAAAATGATGGTAATTATAGCTCCCCGCTTACAGGGTTGTTGGAAGAACTGATAGGATGCGTGTAAAGCAGGCATATAGGTATTTTCTCAATGACGGATTGATTGATTAAGATCAGCAATGTGCTAGGAAAACACAGATAAGTAGGAAATGATGCCTGACTTTAAGAAATCTGAAGTTTCTTGACCCGTGTGCATCACTCACTCTAATAGCTTTTTGACTCCCTGCCTGACAAGGTCCTTCTGGCAATATGTCAGCTGTAAATTATATTATATAACATTAATTATGTATAACTAGTTTCCAGTTATAGGAGCCATTATGATTATTTAGAAAACAGAGGAGTAGACTCATCCTTAATCCCCTCATTGTGGTAGAACTCATTCCTTCCAGGGATGCTGTTTTGCAGCAATTACGTCACTTGTCATACCATCAATTGTCATTTTGAAAATATTGGGCTATGTCACTAAGATCCTTTGATTAAATTCAAGCATGTCAGACTTGGTTATAGATAGTTTCTGAAGAATATACAAAGTAATTATAGTTTATGTCTCTAAGTTTTTATTATCGTATCAGAGGGTTTCTTTTTTCTTTTTTCGGACGGTACGCGGGCCTCTCGCTGCTGTGGCCTCTCCGGTTGCGGAGCACAGCCTCCGGATGCGCAGGCTCAGCGGCCATGGCTCACGGGCCCAGCCGCTCCGCGGCACGGGGGATCTTCCCGGAGCGCGACACGAACTCGTATACCCCTGCATCGGCAGGCGGATCCTCAACCACTGCGCCACCAGGGAAGCCCCCTGAAGTACCATTTTGAGTGACTTCTATACGTGATGTGGTCAATGTAACAACATATATTTGACACTCTTCCATTGTTAGACGCTTGGGTGGGGAAATCCCCCATGATAAACAATGCGCAATGGACGTCACGTGTCCATAGGCTCTGCTACTGACGGGGCAGTCGCTTGAGGCCTGGTGTCATATACCTGTTGGCTTGCTTAGTGCTCAACAACGCTGTGGGCTGGATATGATCATCCTCATTGTACAGACAAGGAAACAGGGCGTGGCCACTCAGGCAGGTCCCCTCAGGAGCCACAGCCACTAATGACACACCCAGGTTTGCATCCACGTCTCTGCGAACCGTCACCCGGCTCAACCATGTCAATCAGCGCCGCGGACACAACTTCTAACTGCGCTGCTGCTGTGCGTGCTTGGAAGGCTCCTTGCTTCGCGCAGCAACAAAGACTCAACACAGCCAAAAATAAATAAGTAAAACAAGTACATTTAAAAAAAAAAAAATAAAATAAATATAGAATGATGAATGGAAAAGGTGGCTGTGTTTGAGGTTGTCCTCATCATGATTTTACCTCCACTGGGTATTCTCTTTAAAGAAAAACTTTGCTAATTTGATAGGCAGAAGTGTTATCATTGCTTTAATTTGCCTTTCTTTGATGACTGATAAGATGGAATATATTTTACAAACATCTGCCACTAAACATTTATAATTTCTCTCTTGTGAATTAAAAAAAATTTTATTGAGGTATAGTTGATCCGCAGTATTATATTCTCTCCTGTGAATTTTGTATCCGTGTCGTGTGCCCATTAATCTATGCAAGTCTTTGTGGGGTGTTTTCCCCTTAAGTTGTATAAGATTGTTAGATGGCAAGAATATTCATTATTTGCTTGTCATATTCATTGCAGCTATTTCCCCCAGCCTGTCCTTTGCCCCTTACCTCAGATGACATTTTTTCCCACGGGGCTCCTGGGTTTGCATCCATTCTCTTGGTTAGATCATGAGTACCCAAGGGTAGGCAGCAACTTTCCCAAATCTCTCAGCTCCTTGTCAGGGGCCTGAGCACAGAGCAGGTTTCTAATGAATCATTCTTCAGGGTCACATGACATTCAGTGTGCTTTGCAGACACTTGCTTCCTTTGATCAGAGGTGTCCCCACAGGGAAGGTATTACCATTTACATCTTTCTGATGAGGACACTGAGGCACAGAGAGGCTAAGTGCCCTACCCATGAGCGGCCAAGCCTGGATCTGAACTCACATCGTCTGACTCAATAGCCCGTGCTTCCTCCGTCCCACCGAGATGCTAATGGCGGTTCAGTGACCAGCAGCTGGTACAGCCCTGAAGCCCCTTTTTCTTGTGGGCCTGTTGTTTTGCATGGTGTCCATGAGTATGTGTGTGTGTGTTGCATGGGTTGAGGGGAGGGAATGAAATAAAGAAGCAGTTGGGGCTGAGATGGTGGAAGGCCTTGAATACCAAACCAGGGTCAGACTTTATCCTGTAAAGGATACTCAGATTCTCCACTCATGTCCCTGCCCCTCCCTGAAAACAAGGGCCAGCACTGCCCAGACTGCAGGGCCCACGATTGGTGGCAGAGCTGGAAGGACGTCAGGAAGCACCTGGCCATCAGCTCTCCTGTACCACATGGAGGAGGGGACCAGGCCCAGCGAAGGGAGGTGAATTGCCCAAGGTCACTGTGCCACTTAGAGATTAGAAGCCAGGTGTCCCGACTCCCAGCTGAAGAGCCCATCTTCTATCACCCAGCCCCTCCAAGCAAAACCAGAGTGTCTAGAAGGAGATTGGGCTGAAGCTCTCATTCATTCATTCACTCATTTCATGTATTCAATTAGTATTTATGAGGTGCTTACTGTATGTCAAGTTCTAAACTAAAACAAAACAAAACTAGAAAACAATGACAGATAAGACAGACTTGGCCCCTCTCCTTGAGGGCAGCACAGATGAGGAGAGGAACAAGTCATGCAGCAATTACATTTCAGAGGAAAGGTGCACCCTTAGGGATGAATTGGAGGCAGTGGGACTCCCAAGCAGAGGTGGACAAGCCATAAAAATTCCTGGAGAAAATGACTCTCAGCTGGGACCAGAGAGCACACGTTGGTTAGGCCAAGAGCGGGAGGGAAAGGTTCGTATTGAGAGCAAGAGCTCTTGGGAAGTCCCAGAGGCTGAAGGTAAATCATCGTCAGAGACCCAGAGGAAGTAGGATATGTCCGGGTGTGCACTGTGAGGTTGGCGTAATGAGAGATGATGCTCCATAAGTCCCTGCAGGACTTACACAGAGCAAGCTGGACAGCCAATGAGGTTCAGGTGCTCCAGTCCCTGGACTCTGTGGGGAGGGGATGGGCAATGGAGAGCCCTCACTCGTCCTGCAGAGTAAACCTTCAATTCAGTCTGGCCCAGGCAAGCTCAGGGGAGAGGAGGGTATTGGTGGAAGGAGAGGGTGGATGGGGCAGGTAGAGGAGTCAGGCAGGGGCTCATATGATGAGATTAGATCTGTTCATTGTGATGTGTGTGTCTGTGGATCTGCGTGCTCATCAGGGGTGTGTGTGTGTGCGTGCGTGTGCGTGTTTCTGTGTGCGTGAGTCCATGTCAGTGCATGTGTCCAGGCACGTTTGCACACATGAACCCATCTGTGTTTGTCTTTGTGGGAATCAGTGGTTATGGGTGTGTACTTGCATCAGTGTGTGTGTGTGTGTGTGTGTGTGTGTGTGTGTGTGTCTGTCTGTCTGTCTGTCTGTCTGTACATATGTGTATGTGCTCTCACTTGACCCTAGCTCTGATGTACCCCTCCTTTTTGGGGATGGAAGGAGGAGGGTGGGGATTTGCTAACCCCCAGCCCAAGCATTACTCCCTGCCCCCTGGCTCCCTGAGCCTGTGCCCATCCCACTGCCCGCTCCGTGATGCACTCCCACCCAGGCGGCACCAGGCCGAGAGCTGACTTATTCCAGCTTCTCTGTCAGCCTTCCCAGGACCCCATTTTGTCTGTGAAGAGTTGGACCCTGAGGTAGGGTAGGCCAGGATCTCTGAGGCAGAAGCAACTCAGGTTCACATACATACACACGCACACTCAACACACACATGCACAGAAGTGTGTGCACACATATGCACACCATGCACAACTGAAAATATGCACATGCAATCACATCCTCTGGGCACTGGTCCAAGAGAGACAGGAGAAGCCAGCTAGGTCCAGTGTGCCCCAGAGAGGCCTGGGTGCCCTGTCCTGTGTCTTGCATCTTGCATCCCGTGTCCAGTCCATATTCAGTGGGTGTCCAGGTACACTGATGCTGGGGCTGGTGGAGGGGCTGGTTTCTGAGTGCAGAGCAAACGTGGGAGCCCTCACAGGTACCCTGAGGCACCAGAACACACAAGAACATCTATGTATGTTTATGAGACTGTAGGGGCAATGCGCCCCATGCTGGGGCATCTATGCACACAGAGTAACTGTGGTCATCTGGGCCTGCTCATGAGTGAAGTGGACAGAGCAAAGGCTTTGACAGCCAGACAGGCCAGTTCTTCTATTTACCTGGCTGTGTGACCTTGAGCAAGTCACTTACCCTCTCTGAGCCTCCGGTAAAGACAATGTAACATGGAGATAACAACTGCACCTCCCTCATAGAGTTATGAGAGAATGACAGGTACAAAGTTGTTCATTCAGTGTATATTTATTGAGTGCCTACCACTTACCAGGCACCGTGCTAGACACTGGAGTTATAACACTGAACAAAACAGAAAAATCTCTGCCCTCATGGAATTACATTCTGGTACATGCAGACTAACATGCGCATTGCTCTGGGGCAAGGCCTGGCACACAGTAGGTACTCAGTAAGTATTTGCTCCTTACGCTCTCCTGCCACCTGCCGTTAGTGTCCGGGTGAGGAGCGCGGCAGGAGGCCCTCTGCTGGCCCATTCTCCTCCCTCTGCAGTTTTCGACTCCAGCCCAAGTACCCGCAGAGCCTGCTTCAAGGGTAGGAACAGGGAGGACGCACAGATGCAAACCCTGCAGATGTGCAATAGTTAAAAGCATAGCGGTAGCATGTGCTGCCCTTGGCCTTGGGATGGGGAGGGGAAGGAGGGCTATGTCCTGACTGCCCACCCTGTGGCTGGGTGGAGAGATCCGTTTCAGAGGGCACTGGGCAGCTCCAGGCACGACCAGCACCACCTGCCACCCAGCAGCACCCCTCCTTCCCCAAGGGCCTATGGTCCTTCAGATTCGGGGGACTGACAAGAAAACTGAGAGAGCCAGGGAAGGCTCTTTGGGAGAGATGCTGCCCTTCCTCATCCAGGCAGACCCCCTCCTACTGAAGTGGAGGCCAAAATGGGAGTGTCTGCCGAAAGAAGAAATTCCCAAGGGTGCAGAGTCAGGACAGGTCACCTGGCTTCCGGATGGAATCTGCAAGCTCTCACTGAGCACCTACTGAGGGCCAGGCCCTTTGGTGGCCATGATCTCAATGGGTCTCACCACAAAGCCTATCGTTTGCCCGTCTTGCAGGGGAGCAAAGCAAAGCTTGGGGAAGTTAAATGCTTTGTCCCCAATCACGGCGCAAGTCAGCGGCTGAGAGGATCTGAACTCGGGTCTGTTCTGATTCCAAGAACAGAGGAGAGAAGAAGGAGGTGGCCCTAAATCTTGGGCAGGGAAGGGAGGGGAGCTGGGGGGCCCCTGGCACATGGGCTGTGACTCAGACCCCCCAACACACACATGTGCTGAGCTGGCTGCTCTGAGCTCATCGGGGTCTAACAAGGAAAACCCCTCCTCCCACCTGCTTTGGGGTCTGGGTTGAAGGAGCAAAAGGGCCGTGACTCACAGACAGCTGGAGGGTCAGCTTGGGGGAAGTGGAGCGAGGCATGGTGGGCCTCGGAGACCCCCTCTGCTTGCTCTCTGGTGGTCAGAGCTCCTCTGCCCCACGGCACTCCACCGCCAGGCCCACCCTACCAGGGGCTCAGGGGAGCTGATGGAGGGATGGGCTAAGCCTGCCTGGAGCACCCCAGGCCGGAGCGGCCCTGGGCTGGTCTGGCTGAGCCGTGATGGAAGCCACCTGTGGTTGGCGGGAACAGGGGTAGATGGGAGGGCAGAGAGAGAGAGGGGCTCTTGTTTCCAAGTTCATGGCCCAGACCTGGGGGCTGGGGTTGGTGAACAGGAGGTGCCAATCAGTGGACCATCTGGGCAGAGAAGTCATCACCCTGATCTTTCACCCTACTGATCTGTGCCCCCCTCCCAGCCTCCCTTTTCCCTGGAGCTGCTTGAGAGTTCCTCCAGAGGTGGGCTGACCGGGGTGAGCACTGCCAGGCATTAGAGAGGTGCGTATCATCGCCCTGCCCTCCCCGCTCCGGGCCCCCAGAGTTGAGTGGGGCCGTCCTCCCCTCCCCCTTCAATAGTGCTCCCAGCCTGCCTAGTAGCAGGAGAGGTGACTTTCTGCTTCAGCCCCAAGCTGGATGTCCAGCCCTAGGCCCTAGGAACCCAGACCACCGCTACCTGGCTGATCCCCAGCCCCGCCCCCAGGCATTCCGTGTGTAGCTGGGTGTGAGTGTGTGAATCAGCTGAGAAGGGAGTGCAAGTGTGCACCGCGGCGGTGGCGGGGGTGCATGTGAATGTGTAGGGA
>NW_006780610.1:3827643-3854304 GCF_000442215.2 Lipotes vexillifer | reverse complement strand
AGGGAAGTGTGGGTGTGTTAAGGATTGTGTATGGGAAGGTTTTGCTTCTAAGTGCACATGCCTTTTTTTATGCCTGCACGTGTGTGTGTGTTGGCCTGGGTTGCTGAGCACGCAGCCACGTCCAGCTGTATACATTTGGGGGGCAGGTGTCAAGAATTTCAGGACCTCAAGGTTCTCAGGGACCCTAGAGATCTTTCAATCCCACCCCGTGCCCGTGTATTCAGCCTAGGAGCAAATGTGTATGGGGGTGCGCGTGTGCGTAGGGGAAGGTGGAAGCAGCAGTGGTAACAATGACCTGCGTTCTAGCCCGGGAGCACCAGCTCGATGCCAGGCATCAGGCCAGGTGCTCACGTGCAAGATTTGAACCAGCATGATAGCCCCCTGAGGTAAGGAAGGAGACGACATCCTTCTGTAAACAAGGGAACTGAGGCTCAGAGGACGGGCATGGTCCCTGGGCTCAGAGGGTCAGCGTCTAGACCGGAAGCCAAGACTTGATCCGGGCCACCCCTCCACCCCACCGGGGGGTTGTGAGGCTCACCCGCAACCTGTCAGGTGTTCAGATAGTGGAGGACCCGCGGCGGGGAGCTACGAGGGGACAGGTGCAGGGGGGGGCGTGGGCATGAGCGCGCACACTAGGGTTGTGTGTATCAACTGGGTGTGTTGGGTGTGAGCACATCTGTGGAAGCTGAGCAAGCACGAGCATGTGGAGTGAAAGTAAGTGGGATGTGAGTGTGGCGAGGATGCGGGGGTGGATTGTGAGGGTTTCTGGGAGGGAGGGGGGTGTGTGCCAGTCCGTGTGCATTTGAGTGAGGGTGTGTGAAACACATAGAGTTTTCCTTTTTGCTTTTTAGTCTCTGACTTCAACCAGGAACAGATGTGCGAGCAGGCTAACGAATTGGAAACATCTGAAACAACTGTCCGAGCTGAAGTATAATAAATAGGGCTTTCATCACATTCCCTGGAAGGGGGTCGCTGGGGACCAGCTCCAGGGAGCATTTAGGGGGGTTGGGGGTTGAGAGTGGCTTGAAGATGGGTGGGTGGAAGAACAGACAGACCAGCCTCCCTTCCCCTGCCCCGGGAAGGTGGAAAGAGAGAACTGCGCCTGGCCCCTCCTAGCAGCCACAGGCCTCAGTTTTCCTACCTGTGTAGTGGGCTTGGTGTTTGTTCTGTGGTCGGAGACCTGGCACCCTAAGGAATAAGCATTTTAAATTTGGAAACAGGCTGACAGTTGGCCAGACATGGGGCTGAGGGCCATCAGCCAGGCCTGAGCAACCGTCAGACGTGCTGGTACCCTGGCCCCCTGGCCCTGAGCTCCTTGGGCCTGGACTCTGTGCTCCCCCACAATGCACACGAGGCCTCCTCCTGGGCTTCAGCTTTCCAAAGGGAGACACACTGTCGTTCCTGTGCCCAGATGTGTCACTTTGAAGCATCTGATAAGAAAATTACAGCTGGGCCGGAGGAGGCAGACAGGGGCTTGGAGAGGGGTACTGGCCATGGGGTGTCCTGGCAGGCCTCACCCTCACCCCTCATGATGGCTTCGTCCCAGGCCCACATCTGCCACAGCTGCAGATACACGGTCCTAAGCACTGCCCAGGGAACAGAGGCCCAGGGGCCTCATTCTGACAGGAGCCAGATGCAGCCCCCAGGAATTCCAGGGAAGGAGAGGTGGGAAGGGGTGGACCCTCTGAGCTTGGGTCTCCAGCCTAGGCCATCGAGAGGCTGAGTATGGGAGGAGGTCAGACCACAGGCTCAGGATGGACAATGGTGACCCAGAAATTTGGGCTCCAGGCATTTTGATCTCAGATCCCAGGGGCTACATCTCAAAGGAAAGGGCCTTGCGGGCCTGTTCCCAGCCTGCCGGGTCATGCCTGGGTCTTTGTTCAGGGCTCCTCTGCAGTAGCAGCAAAGAAACATTCCCATGCATGACCCTCCAAAGCCAGCTGAGAGATAGACTATCCTGAGTCTACCACTGAGTCACCGCTAGCTGTGTGCCCTTGGCCACCGATGCGAGGGCCTCAGTGTCTCTCTGTGAAATGGGATACGTTAGCCCCCATCTCACAAGGTTGCTACGGAGATCCCGTGGGATGAAGTGTGTGTCCACTGCAGGAGCTAGAAAAAATCAGTGCTTCGTCAATAAATAACGACTGAAGACTTACCCTGGGCCAGGCTCTGGCTAAACCCTGGAGCTCATAACAGTGATCTCGACATCCTGCCTCCAGGCCTTTACACACACTGTTCCCTCTGCCTGGAACACTCTGCTTCTGGCTCTTTACCTGACTATTCCGACTCACCCTCCAGGTCCTACCTTGAACATCCCTGCCTTAGGAGGCCCCTCTCCAGCCCTCTGCCCAGGTTGGGACCCCATGACTTGTGCTCCCCTAAAATCCTGCCTTCACCCATTACAACAGCCATCACGCATTACTGTGACTACTGCATCAGGATGACACCCCATCCCATGCCCAGGCCCCCAAGGCTTTGAGCTTTGTGTCCACCTTACTCACTCCTGTGTCCCCAGCCTTCCGTGTCTGGTGTGCATCTCTACATTTTTTTAAGCTAGCATTTACACGGCACTTACTCTGTGTCAGGTGATGTTCTGTGAGTTTTATGTATATAATAACTCATTTGATCTTAACAATCCTGAGGAGGGTGCTATCATTATTCATCTTTTAGAGAAGAGAATGAATGGCCCCAGGTTACACAGCTCGTAACAAATGACTGACTGAATGAATGAATGACATAAAATAAGGTCACCCTCTAGTGAGGAAGACAGGTAATTGTTTACAATACAGAGAGACACTTTGCAGTCTGGGAGGAGCCGGAGGAATGAATTGGGGTGGGGGAGTAATTAAAGGAGCCCAGGTGACTTGGAGCTCAGGCCTTGGGCCCCAATAGAAGCAAGTCTTATTCGAGATCATGCTCAAGGTGCTCGTTCTGGGCCCTCTGGCCTCGGACGAGTGGGGCCTCTCTTCCTTTACACAATCCTGGTCCCTTCCCTCCCTGCTCCCTCAAAGCCCCGGACCCTGCCTCTCCCCTCCAAGCCGTGCTGCCCAGACTGGGGGGCCTACACCAGCCGTCCTGCTCAGGTTTGCTGACCTGCCCTTGCCTCGGTCCCCACCCCACATTTTCCCTGTCTGCTGACAGCATCATGGGAACGGGAGCCTGGGCCACTTGCTCCTCCTCCTTTTGTCTAAGCAACCAAATAAGCCCAATATTCTCAGCTGGGATGGGACAAGGTGTTCTCCCTAATCCAAACCAGTGCTTCTCTTTGGCAAGGCCCCCTGTGAATCCTCCTCCCCGCCCACCTCCCCCCAGAGCCCCTTCCCTTTGAGAGCCAGCCCCGGACTCTAGTACCTGAGGTTTTGAGTCACCGGAGGTGATTTCCAAAGGACCAGATCAATAGGGTCCATCTGGCAAAATTCAGATGTCGTGAGAACTCCTTGACCTTGGAGCCTGGACCGAGAGCTGGGTCTCTCTGTGGGTGCTACTGCAGCCACTGGGCAGAGCTGGCGAGGGCCTGCCAGGAGGGGGCTGGGCAAGTGCATTTTCAAAGTCCCTTCTCAGGCTTCCCTGGTGGCGCAGTGGTTGAGAGTCCGCCTGCCGATGCAGGGGACGCAGGTTCATGCCTCGGTCCCGGAGGATCCCACATGCCGCGGAGCAGCTGGGCCCGTGAGCCACGACCGCTGAGGCTGTGTGGCTGGAGCCTGTGCTCCACAACCGGAGAGGCCACAACAGTGAGAGGCCCGCATACCGCAAAACAAAACAAAACAAAACAAAACAAAAAAATCCCTTCTCGTGCTCAAACCCTAGGGTTCCTCACATGTAATCCTGCCCTGAGAACGAGGACACTCCTGCATGCGTCTGCAATGGATGTCCGTGTGTGTATCTGCAGATGAGCCTATTGACATGTGTGTGCCTCAGCGTATGCTCCAGAAGTGTTTGAGTGTGTGACTCTCAGCGCCTACATGGATTGGCTGCGTGTGTGTCCGTGTGTGTTAGCACACAGCATTGTTTTTGTGTGTTGGGAAGTGCAGACATCTGTGTGTCTGGGGGGAGCGCATCTGTGAGGGCAGGTGTGCGCGTGCACATGTCATGAACTGGGAGTGAGGGTCCTGTGTGGGTCTCCATGTGCCTCTGCGGCTGTGACAGAGGTGTGTGTGCCCTGGGAAGTGACGGGAGCTCCGGCAGCTCAACAGTCACACCCTGCCCCATCTGGGCGGTGGGGGAGAAGGCAGGAGGGCCTGGCTCAGACTCACAGAGAAGATTTCAGAACGTTCGAGAAGGAGGCATCCCGGCCGCCGCCTCACAATCACCGCGACAGACCCGCTGGGTGGGGAGGAAACCGGAGCCTTCGGAGCCCTGGTTACACAGCTTCTCCACTGTGAACCCAGCACTGCGGAACGGTGCGGGGTGCATGTCCTCCTGCTGGGTGTGGGGAAAGGTTGAGGAGGGGGCCCGGGTCCTGGAAGACTGTCCCGAGGGGCCCAGCCCTGCCCTCAGGGAGCCCTAATCAGAGACGAGGTAACTAGAGGAGCCTAGAGCCGATGCCTCTTCCAGCCCCCAATGGGTGCAGGTGAAGGCAGTGTGGCCTGGTTCGAAACGACTTCTCTTGGGAAGCCCGGCCCCTGCCCCTCTGGGCTGGCGCTAGGTGAGGGCACGGGCACAGCTGTGTCCACCGTGCTGGGAGTCCCCTCCCGCCCCCCGGGAGGTGGGAGAGGCCTGACTGCTCTTCTCACACGAGATGCGCCCTTACTCCCCCAACCCTTCGCAATTAGACGGTGCGGTTTGCAGACCCAACACCAGCCTGATGAGAAGCACATTGCCTCCCAGAAGAAGCTGGGGGGACAGGAGAGGGCAGCTCAGCACGCTGCCACCCTAGGGAGGGCCTCGGAGCCTAGCCGGAGGGAAGAAGGCGGGGCGGTCCTTTGGCCCCACCCCCTCCAGCCCCACGCCCTCCCCCTCAGCGTGGCCCCCAGGCCTTTGCCTTCCCTCCTGGGGGGTCATTTGGGAGCCAGATGTAGAGCTCCAGCCTCTGCGAGGAAAGGGAGCAGAGGGATAGAGAGAGAACGGGCTTTGGAATCAAACAGATGTAGACACTGGAATTTGGGCTTCACCACTTGCACACAAATTGTGTGATCTTGGGCAAGTTTCCGAACCTCTCTGAGCTTTGCACCAACACTCAGGAGTTGCTGAAGACTAAAGTAGACTGTTAATGCCACACCTGTGAAGCAGCGCCCGACACAGTAGCCTGACGGTGCTCTAGGCTTGGAGACTCCGCAGGGACGGAGAGGAGAGAGGAGACGTGGGGTGGGGGTGGGGTGGATTGGTAGCTAATTGCAGCAGGCCCTGTGGGTGGAGGTACGTGCTGGGTGCTGAGAATGAGGGGCTGGTGGGAATTCCAGCTCTGCCCCTGATGCTCTCTTGGGGGCCGAGTGCAGGTCCTGGACAGCGGAGTAGCTGCTGCAGGGCTGGGGCCAACTGCACAGGCTCACACGGTCCCAGCTCCACACTTACTGGGTGTGATCACAGACAAGCCAGTCTCTCCTCCAAGCTGTGGTTTTCTTCTCCCTAAAGCAGACAGGATAGTAGAATGACCTACCCCGGGTGGTGATGTGAGAAGCAAATTACTACAAAGGGCTCTGACTGCCTTGGTAAGCCTGCAAGGAAATTTCTCTCTCTCTCTCTCCTTAATCTATTTAAAATCATCTGATATTGACTGATCTAATCACTTTACACACAGTATCATATTTAACTCTTTTTCTAAAAAATTTTACCTATCTATTTATTTATTTTGGGCTGCGTTGGGTCTTCGTTGCTGCACGCAGGCTTTCTCTAGTTGCGGTTAGCGGGGTCTACTCTTTGTTGCGATGCGCGAGCTTCTCATTGCGGTGGCTTCTCTTGTTGCGGAGCACGGGCTCTAGGCGCCTGGGCTTCAGTAGTTGTGGCGCGTGGGCTCAGCAGTTGTGGCGCACAGGCTGTGTGGGATCTTCCCGGACCAGGGCTCAAACCCGTGTCCCCTGCATTGGTAGGCAGATTCTTAACCACTGTGTCACCAGGGAAGTCCCATATTTAACTCTTAAAATACCCTTTGAATAACCCGTGTCCATCAAATGGCGAATGGATGGACAACATGGGGTACACCCATAAATGGAAGACTACTCAGCAGTAAAATGGGGTAAAGGCGTGCTACCTGCTATAACACAGATGCATCTCAAAACACGATACTAAGTGAGAGAAGTCAGACACCAAAGACCACACACTATATGATTCCATTTATAGGAAATGTCCAGAAAAGACAAATCAGTAGAAATAGAAAATAGATTAGTAGGTGCTTGGGGTTCAGAGTGACTTACACGGGCATGAGGGATATTTTGGGGGTGATAGAAATGCTCTAAAACTGGACTGTTGCACAACTCCATACATTTACTAAAGATCATTGAACTGTACACTTAAAGTGGCTGGGTTTTACAAGGGAATTTTATAACAAGATTTTTTTTTAAACCTATGAGATAAACATTATTAGCCCTTTGCCCTTAAAAAAATTCATAGTAAATTTCTGGAATTCAGTGCCAGGGCTGTTTGCTTCCAAAGCCTTTCATTCGGGAGAGAAAAGAAAAAACAAACAACCTGAGATGGATGATCTCTGACTCGTTTCCTTCCCACTCAGGAACCAAGAACTGGCTCAGAGAAGTGAGGTGAGGAACAAGGAAGGGGGATTGGACCTGAGAACAGTCGGTCCCTGGGTGAGGCATTCTGACACTCCCAGTCCTGTCCCGTGGGCCATGCCTGGGCACTTCCCCAGGCACCACTGAGTTCTCGCTGCCATTGTTCCCCCGGCCCATACATACACACAGAACATATAATATATATAAGGCCATGTTCTGAGCAACCATTAAGCTCCAGGCTTTGCACTCAGTATTGTACAGACATTATTTCTACGTGACAAGGTGATGCTACAAAATAAGAATTATTATTTCCATTTTGCAGATGAGGTAAGTGAGGCCCAAGGAGCTGTGACTTGAAATGCCGCCAAAAGTTCCAAAACCTCCCTTCTCCCTCCTATACCAAGTGGCCTCGGATCTCTCCATCTATTTCTCGCGGGCTCTAGAAGTCTCTATGCGAACATCCTTCTGTCTCCGTTTTCCCAGCTCCTTCTTCGATCAGTCTGTCTTTTCTTTGTCTCTCTTTGCTTGCCTCTGTCTCTCAGTCTCTCTGTCTCTGTGTGTGTGTGTCTCTGTCCCTGGCTCATTTATTTTTTAATAACCACAATAATGAGAAAAGCTCCTTTCCGACCCTCCTGGGGAGGGAGACAAAAGGAGGGGAGCCTGGGGAAGAAGGGGAGGGATAACCTCCCCTCTTGCTCCTGAGAAATTTAATAAAGGGCCTGAGAAAGTGCTGGGCTCCAGGGCCGACCAGTACCCTGGGAAAGGGGGCAGCCCCTCCCCCACCACAGACACGGCTCTGCACAGGCCTGGGGTCAGGGGAGGGAATGTCTCCATGCTGGGCCCCCCTTCTCCAGCTCCCAGGCTTTATCTCTCCCCTCCCTGCTGGTGGGAGCAGTTCCCCCAGCTAATCCGCCCCTGAATATGGTCCATACCAGACTCCCTCCCCTTGACCCAGACCTGCCAGCTTTCCCAGGAGAGCTGCTCAGAGGGGAGAATCACTCAGGAATTGCAGCCTCTGGGCTCACGGGAGGTCAGGCGGTCCAGCCTCCTGCCTTCTGCCGCGTCCAGGCCAGCTCCCCACAAGGCTATGCCCAGCCCCCCAGCAATGTCTGGCAAGAGGGGGCTAGGCCTGCCCACCCCCATCCTGGCCTGCATGGAACCTGATGCCAAAGTATTCAGCTGTCCCTGAGACCCTCCCCAAAGGCCCCAGGCCCTGGCCAGAGAGCCCAGGATCCCAGGAGGGAGAAGACTCAGCCCTTCGCCTGCTCCCTTGAGGACCAGCATCAGCTAAGACAAGAGAGAGCAGGTTACAGGTGTCCCGCAGCCAGTCCCCAGACTCACCACCCCCTCCAGGGGTGACCTGGAGAGGGTATTAGCAGCTCAGAGGTGGAAGAATGCCCTCGTCTGATCTCCTGCAACTTTTGGGGGAACCAATGTTGTGAGAGTGGCTGGTTGATGGGTGAGAAGGGACTTCTCACTTCTGATAGTCAGGGAAAGGAAGGCCAGGTCCTGCTGCGCAGCTGACACAGACCCACAGTGAGGGGCGGAGCAGCGGGTTGGTAAGATGCTCCAGCTCATCAGACAACGTTGAGGCCAAGTTCAGTGGTGCAGGTGGGCACATCCAGCTCCCCACCCACGAATGTGCTCCAGGGTCCTGTCCGCCCAGGGAGGCTGTGGGCCCTGAGGCTGCCTGGGTGTAGTCACCCTGCTGCTCCCAGGTGTCTGGACAGCCTTTCCCAGGCCGGGAAGCCACACTCTGGCACAGCTGACAGCCTTTCTCACCTGGCCAGGAGCCGGAAGGAGGGGCTGGGGAGCTGGGGCCTGGGGCCTGGGGCCGGGGACTGAGTCTGGGACTGGATATTCGCCAGGCCTGCTGCTGTGTTGCAGGGCTAGGGGGAAAGTAACAATAGCAGCTTATCCCTCGGAGGGCTTGCAAAGTGCAAAGTGTTGATGCATTATCTCACTAGATCTTCATGGCAATGTGCTATTTGCACTTTAAAGATGAGTGAATTAGAGGTAAGGAGAAGTTGGGGCCCTTGTCTAAGGCTACACAGCCCATTAAGAAGAGAGTCACAGGGCTTCCCTGGTGGCGCAGTGGTTAAGAATCTGCCTGCCAATGCACAGGACATGGGTTTGAGCCCCGGTGCAGGAAGATCCCGCACAGCCCATGCGCCACAACTACTGAAGCCTGTGCGCCTGGAGCCCATGCTCCGCAACGAGAAGCCACCGCAATGAGAAGCCCATGCACCACAACGAAGAGTAGCCGCCGCTCACTGCAACTAGAGAAAGTCTACGCGCAGCAACAAAGACCCAATGCAGCCAAAAATAAATATATTTATTAAAAAAAAAAAAGAAGAGAGTCACAATTCAGGCTTGGCACTGAATGGCACTGGATGGAGCACGGCTGACTGCAGGGCCCGGGCAACACTGCTTACCCAGGGATCATGAGATACCCTTTCTGTCTCAAGAAGCTCACAGACAAGAGAAGTAAAGTGGGGCTGGGGTGCTGGGAGGGGTAAGGAGGGGCACTAGGGTGGGAGCCAAGGGACAAAGGGTTTCAGAGACGGCTTGAGCCGGGACTTAGTCCTATTCCATTAGAAACTGGAAGGCAGAGCAGTGACCTCACAGGCACTGCCGACAGATGCCAGCTGCCGACAGGCTCTGCCCAGACTATTAGAGCTGCCTGGTGCCCGGGGGCAGCCAGAAACAGCCCACACTCCTGCACACCTGGGCTGAAGGGCTGGCCTTGCCTTTCCTGGGCCCTCTTGCCTGGGGCCACAGGCAGAGGAAGGGAAAAAGGGGCCAAGAGATAGAATGAAGAGACAAACACATCCCCAGCTCCCAGCCTGACTCTGCTCTGTGCCAGGGCCTGCCCGGGGCGTTGTGCGGGTGTTAGATGAGGCCACCGGGCAGCTCCCTGCCTGACCTCGAGGAGCTGACGATCTGGCATCCTAGAATCTTCTCAGAGAGCTATGGCCATGGGAAGTAGAGTGTGGTAGGCACAGAAGGGAAGGCCGATGAGCCAATGCCAGAGAGTCTGAGCGGCCAAAGTCCCCTCTTTGGCTATAGGGAAGGCCGATGAGCCAATGCCAGAGAGTCTGAGCTGCCAAAGAAGTCCCCTCTTTGGCTATAGGGAAGGCCTGGCTGCTTCCTTTTCTAAATCTGTAGGAGCAAAGGTCAGAAAAGTAAAAGATTTCCCAAATATCCTACCCCACTGGCAAAGCACTTTGTGCCTTTTAAGACCTTCCCTGGTTCTCTCAGATTATTTTGGTCCTCCAATCCTTCAAGCCAGGGATTATAAACTCCATTAAAAAAAAAAGAATCTGAGGCCCAGAGAGGTAAAGAGCTTTGCCTGAAGATGCACAGCCTGTGAGGAGAAGTGTGCAAAAGCTGCCTCTCCCAGATCCTTGTCTGGTGTGTTTGGGGTGGGGGGCTGGTATATGCTGAGCTTGGCGGAACTCGGGGGGAGCTGAGCTGGTTCTGACCCCACCTCTCGCCAGGGGGTGCCTGCAGGTGGATGGGCACAGCTCCCACCTGGAGTTTAGCACCAGCCCCATAGAGGCTGATGGGCAAGCGAGGCTCTTCAGGACACGTGTTTCCACTTTCACTGGAGTTGGGAACTAATAGCAGAAAAACCTGTGAAGCTGCTAATGGGATAATAGAGAAAGTATTTATTTATTTTTCGAAGGAGGCCTGAGAGGATCTGGAGAAGGCTCAGTGTGAGGCCACGGAGGCGGGAGGTCAGCCTGCTGTGAACAGGGATTAAGCAGACACCGTGGAATGAGGGGGTTTCCGGAGAGGAGGCTGGAGACAGGGTCTGGTCCGGTGTCTCAAAGTCACTCCCCCTGGAGTGGCTGGTCTGAGGACTCAAGTCTCTTCTTGGTAGGGGCGTTCGTGCTCCAAGCTTTCCTCCACACCTGCCATCCCCACCCAAGGTGTCGGGCCCGGGGAGGCCATCAAATCGATCTCCCGCCTCTAGGCAGTGTGTCCTCAGCCCCTCGAGGGCAAAGCCCGGGGACCGGTCTCCCTCTGCTGCTTCAGGAGGGTGGCGGTTCTTATTACCCCTTCAGCTGGAGCTGGGACCATCTGCAGGAAGCTAGTTCTATTTCACGATCAAGGTACAACGAGCCTAGCCTCCCCCATCCTGCTGTTGACCTAGCTGTCAACAATTTTCCAGCTGATAGCACTGCCCTTGGACCTCCCAGTGCTAACCCCCTTAAGAGCCCCGTTGAACTTGAGGGCAACAAGTCTCTTAGAGGTCATGAGGTCCTGTGACTTTCAGCCGTGGGTTTGGGGGAGGCTGAGCAGGTGGGGTCCCAGACCCTTCCCCCACTCCAACCAGAGCAGCTCTGCTTTTCTTTGTTTTAAACATTGACATTCCAACTCAGATTTTTCACCAAAATACTGAAGTGTCTGTTACTGTAAAAAATAAAAAGCATGTAAATATCCTTGTCCTTGCCCACTCTGTGCAGGGAAATAACTCAGGACTCAGAGAGAAGAGACTTGTCCAAGGTCACATAAAGCAAGCCACCAGCCTCCTGGCCCTGAGCTGTCCCTCCATCCTCTGCCGGAGTAACCAACGTGACTTTGGGAAAACCAGAGACAGATGGAAAACAGCTCTTTAGGGCGCGAGGAGGCGGGAAGGAGTGTGTGGGCTGCTGTTCCCCGGGCCCTTGTGAGTACTTTGCTTCATCCCTCCAGGCCGCAGGAGGCCTGAGGCAGAGGAGACAGTGAACACCAGGGTGAGGGCGGAGAGGACGCAGTGGCCCGTCTGTAGTCTAGCTGGGGGGCTTTGGGGTTGACCCAGACTGAGGATGGGGCCCTTCCTTCTTGTAGTGGTCCCTGCCAGAGGCTCCTGCTCGCTGGCCTGCTGGGTGACAAGTTGTCCTGGTCCAGGCCAGGCTGAGTTTCTCCTTCCAACCTCAGCCCAGCCTGGGAAGGCTGAGTTTCTGGAGACTCCCACTCGGACTCTGCCCGGTAGGCATTCCAGGATTCCTGATGCCCCAAACCGGGCACCCAGCTGGTGAGAGCTCACCCCTCTTGGTTGCCAGTGCCTCTCCACCAGGAAAGCTCTTAAGAGTCTGGTCAGATGCAGGCCCAAGTCTCTAAGCCCCACTCACCACAACTACATTCTGTTTCCTCGGGGACATGTGCTTGACCTTTGTCAGTCCCATTTCCAACCCACCCCCACCCCCAGTCACTTTCCTGTTCTGGTCCCTCATGCAGTCTTTTCCTTGGGGGAGCAGGGAGAGGCATTCAGGGAGGATGCCCGTCTGCCTCTGTGCTGCCTGGCTCTGGGACAGCAGGCTTAAGTTATTCCTGGAGATTTAGGCAGACATTGGGAAGAACTTCCTGACCAACAGGGGCTTAGCAGCTGGAATGGGAGCCAGAGGAAGACAGTGAAATCATTGGCCCTGGAGACATTCCACAGGGGCTTGGGCATGGGCGCAGGTCTGAGGGGCTGTCCAAGGTGGAGGTAGGTTACCTCTTAGAGGCCCCAGTCCTACAGCTGACCACAGGCCCGAAGTCCACGCGTCACCCCTTTGTTTGACAAATATCTGTCGAGTATCTATTCCATGCCAGGCATCCGCTAAGTTCTGCAGAAGAGCAGAAAATAAGAGACATGGTGCCTGCTCATCCTAGGTCATGGACAAAGTACTGGCAACTTCAAGATACGCATTGTTAGTGATAGACAAAGAATCAGGAGCTAAGGACAGGCCACCTGACCTTAGCTGAGGATTCTCAGCTAAGACTAGAAAAAGAGGGAAGGCATAAACCGAGGAAGATCCTAGAAACATGTCACCCAGGACCTGAGCCCCATGGAGATACCCCAGAAGCTCCGCTGTGTGGTGTCAAGGAACCTCTTTCCTTTCACTGGTGATTTTTTTAAAAATGGATAGCCCAGCGAAGAGAAAAATAAAATCACCAGATCACATGAATGACAGTAATCCAGATAGGTGTTCCTATCAATGCTACATTTTTAGCCCAGTGCTTGGCACACAGTAGTACCTCAATAAACATTCGTGAAATGAACATTTGGTCAGTCTGGAACTCAGCCCTCCCACTTGTCCTCTTTCTCCTCCCAAACTGCAACTTGTCTCAACTCGGAACCCCACCAAGGAGAGGATTAACCTCCAAAGCATCCCAAATAACACATTGACTAGGACTTTCTCCTATAACTGTGACCTACAAAGGAGTAAAAACAATGACGACTAATGTGTATCAAGTGCTTATCACGTGCCAGGCACCCTTCTAATCACTTTGCACGTGTTAACCTCATTTAGTCCTCACAACTGTCATATGAGATGGGTTCTCTCGTCGTCTCATTTTACATGAGGACATCGAATCCCAGAGAAGTTATGTATGTCACCCAAGGTCACACAGCTAGTACATAGGTGGAAAGAAGCACTTTCTGTGTATCTACAGGGTGTCAGGCATAGTTGGGGCCTTTATTCTTAGGACAATTAAGAGAAGTAGGCATCATCCTGTTTCGACAAATGAGAAAACCAAAGCTCAGAGAGTTAAGTAACTCACCCAACCTGGACTACTCCTCTGGAATTTGACTCCCAATGCAGTGCTCTCTCTCCCCTGCACCCCATCAGTTTCCTGAGGTCTTTCCTGAACTGGGGGGCAAACAGCTGCCCCTGGTGAGCTACGAGAAAGAAGCGGCTCCAGGAGGAGAGCTGGCCCAGTGACTCGCCAATGGGACTTGTGTCCTGTCCAGGGTGGACACTTTGGCTGCTGAGTGAAAGGCTGAGCAGAGCTCAAAGATGGAACTTATTCCCATTAAACGATTGCAAATGTCAGGCAGCACGGCCTCGGAGCTCCTTGCGCACGCACCCAGGCGGCTGGAGGCCAGGCTGCCCATAACAAGCATGCCCGCTGACCTCATGGTTACTCCTGATGCAATTGGAGCCCACTAGGAGACAGCGGGTTCCGACAAGAGCCTGAGCAACGTGCTCTCCAGGGGACTCTGGGGCCCCTCCTGCCTGAGAGATGGCGCTGGGACAGAGGCTGTTGTTCTAATTGATTGAATGAGATCTGTTCCAGTGCAGATGGATGCAGAAATTACCTGCAGATGTGACTATGCACAACCATTTTAACTGTCTGGGCTGTCACGCAGGCTCAGGGAGCCAGGGCCTCTTAGAGCAGGATTCATTTCATGCAGCCCCCTGCCTCTGGGCAGGGCAGACTGGTGCCAGACTGAGCTGATGAGTGATGACTACCTCTTTAGGGCTTCCCAGCCATCAGTGCTTCTCGGTCCTGGGCTGTCCGGAGGCCCAGCTGGCAGGATGGGACTCCCAGGGGTCCTGGCTAGTGGCTTCGTGGAGAGCTTCTGCAGGGGCACGGGGAAGCCAGGTGCCAGTTGTCCTCTGTGCAGGCTCCCGGGATTCCTCTTCCATGGGCTCTGCAAAGCCCACCTCCCTGGGTCTTTGAATCCCTATGCATTTCTGGGTTGTATAATACTGGATAACGCATTTTTTAAAAAAATCCATATAACTATAGCAGTGGTTCCCACACTGATGACACAAGATCCATGAGAATACTGACTCATTCATTCATTTCAGCACCCACGAGCCTCCAAACTCTGGTCCTTGCTGGGACGTAGCAGAGGATCAGCCCTGGCCCCTGTCCTGGAAGAGCTCACAGTCCAGGGAAAGGAGGTGTATGTATAAATAGCCGGTTATCACAAAGTGGGATGGGCTATTCTACTGGAGTACAGGGTACTGTGGGGACTTAGATGAGGGAGGTGACTCAGCGTGGGTGGTCAAGGCCAACTTTACAAAGGAGGCGACATTTCAACTGAGCCCTGAAAGGTGAATAGAATTCCCCCAGCCCCGCAGATGGATAAGGGGAGTAGGGTTTCCCTGGCAGGAGAACCCCCATGAACAAAGGCATGGGGGCAGAGGAGACCTGAGGAGTGCTGGGAGATGAAGTGGGGTTGGTGGGCCAATGAGGGGCCTTGAACACCACGCTGAAGAGTTTGGGTCTTGGGACTTCCCTGACGGTCCGGTGGTTAAGACTCCGTGCTTCCAACGCAGGGGACGTAGGTTCGATCCCTCCTCGGGGAACTAAGATCGCACATGCCATGTGGCGTGGCCAAAGAAAAAAAATTAAATTAAAAAAAAAGAGTTTGGGGGACTTCCCTGGTGGCGCAGTGGTTAAGAATCCGCCTGCCAACGCAGGGGACACGGGTTCAAGCCCTGGTCCGGGAAGATCCCACATGCCGCGGAACTAAGCCCGTGCGCCACAACTACTGAGCCTGCGTGCCATAACTACTGAAGCCCACGTGCCTAGAGCCTGTGCTCTGCAACAAATGAAGCCACCGCGATGAGAAGCTCGCACACCACAATGAAGAGAAGCCCCTGCTCGCTGCAACTAGAGAAAGCCCACGTGCAGCAACGAAGATCCAACACAGCAAAAAATTAATTAATTAATTAAAAAAAAAAAGAGTTTGGGTCTCTACCTAGACACCCTGGGAATCTTTGAAAGACTTCAGGAGTAAGAGGATACATGGTTAGATTTACGTATAGTCTAGAACAAATCTCTTGGCAGAGGGTGGACTGGAAGGACAGACTGGAGGCTGAGGCCAGCAGTAGTCCCGGCAATGAGAAAGGAGGGGAAAGGACAGACTCCTGAGAGACGTGGACAGTGCCACCATCTTGGGGACTGATATGCTGGAGCTGGGGCAGGGGTACGGGGACCAAAAGGCAGAAGAGAGGGAGGTGTCAAGGCTGATGAGCCTGGAAGGATGGTGGGAGGAAGGTGGCCATGGAGGGAAGGAGGAAGAGGACCATCAAAGCACTGCTGCCCAGTGGTCCGGTTCAGGGAACCAGGATTCCCATATTATGATCCTGACTGCTTTCAGAAGTGTTTTGAGAGCTTCTCTGCTCTTTCCTCACATTAAGTCAGCATGTTAATCCCTACTCCTCTTCTATGCATTTCCTCTCAATGTGGTGAAAATAATCGGGAAACATCTGGGGAAAAGTATGAGGAGCTCTTTGAGGGGAAACACTGCTTAAAGGCAGTCTATCTGGTGTTTTCTGAGCCCTCTGGATCCACTCTGGGTGAGGGGCAGAGAAGTCCCAAGCCCAGCCTTGCTGCTGAGCCCAGAAGCTTCCTCACCCAGTATCCTTAGCGGCGGTCCAAACCTTCCCCTCCCTCTCCAAGCCTCCACTTGCCTGAGTGCCCCTTCTACAAACCACCTTGCCTGCTACCTGCCACTCAGATGACCCTCCCTCCACTATCCACCTTCCACCCAAACTCACTGTAACTGTTTCTGTTCTTCCCTCCCCCAGCCCTGAGCCAGCCTCTCCACCAGCTCCGGGACTTTGTGCCACCAACCATCCCCTCAGCTTACATAAAATTTCCTATCTCCTCCATCCTAAAAGACCCCCTCTGCACCTCCTTCAAGCTATTTTTTTCCTTCCCTCCTGGAAGTCTTTCCGCACACATCACTTCCATGTCCTCATCTCTTTTCACCCCTCAACCTGCTGCAAACTAGCGTTCCTGCACCCAAGAAACTCTTCTTACAGAGGTCACAGCCATCCTCATCCAACAAGACCCCTTTGCACTCTTACCAGGCCAGACCTTCCTTCATTCTTGAAACGGTCTCCTTCTTTGGCTTCTGGCCCCCAGGACCTTCTGGTTCTCCCCCGACCCGCTCTGACATCAACCTGTGCCACGTTCTGCAGGTTGGGGTTCTCCAGCAAAGTTCTTCCTTTCTGCACACATTCTCCCAAAGCTTGATCACTGCAGCCCTGACTCCTCCAGTGACATCCAAACCCACCTCTCCAGAAGCCAGCTGGACATCCCCCACCCGGCACCTCTCACATTCTGCCCTCCACCACGCACCCTAAAACTCATCCAGTTCCTGTGTCCCCTACCTTGACGAATGGCCAGCAAGCTGGAGCCATCCTCCTCCATTCTACATTTGATCTATCACCAGGTCCTGGTGACTCCACCTTCCAGATATCTCTGGAATCGACTTCTCCCCGTCCGCACGGCTGTCATCCTGGTTCAACCTTTTATTTCACACCCGGACAGCGTCTCAATCCTCCTCCGCCTGCAGTAGTCCTCCCTCCAGATTCCTGCATGCCTGGTCTCTACCTTCCCCTCTGACCTCATCTGCCACCAACCCCCTTCTCTCTTCACTCTAGTCTCCTTGCCTTCCTACTGTTTCCTGGACACACCAAGCTGGTTCCCATACCTCAGGACCCTCTGGAAGCCTTTTCCCCTGGATCAGCAGTTTTCAAACTTTTTGGTCTCATGACTCTATTACATTCTTAAAAATTGAGGACCCCAGAGAGCTTCTGCTGGTGTTCATATGGCTTGTATCTATCAACATTTGCCAAAATAGACATTAAATCTGAGAATGTTTTAAAACACTGGAACACGCAAGCGCACGCCTCGTTAGCTGTCAGAGTGAGGATGCCATTACACACCACAGGGCACCTGAAAACTCCCCTGTACACTTGTGAGAGAATGAGAATAGAAGAGGCAAACAGTGTCTTAGTACAGTTAGCCCTCCGTATCCACGGTTCTGCATCTGAAAATTCAACCAACCAAGGATCAAAAATATTTGGAAAAAAAATGCCAGAAAGTTCCAAAACGCAAAACTTGAATTTGCCACGCTGGCAACTATTTACATAGCATTTACGTTGTATTAGGTGTTATAAGTAATCTAGAGATGATTTAAAGTGTACATACGTGAGGATGTGCATAGATTATACGCAAAAACTATGCCATTTTATATAAGGGACTTGAGTACCTGTGGATTCTGGTATCCTCGTGGGTTCCGGAAACAATCCCCTATGGATGCCAAGGGACCACTGTGTTATAAAACGTTTCCACCTTGCAGATCCCCTGAAGGGGCCTCGGTGTCCCCAGACGACACTTTGAGAACTGTAACTGCAGCTAATACCCATCTCTTTCACTGCATTACTGCTCCATGTTCCTTACAGCATTTATTACCATCTGCAATTACCCACTTTCTTGCTTGCTTATTTTGTCTCCCCACTAGAATACAGGCCCCGTGAGGGCAGAGGCCCAGACTCTTGCTCACCTTGGAGCCTAGCAGAGCGTGTGACACATGGTGCCATTCAAAAGCAAGGTTCTTCAATGAATGAGTTGTATCAACGCAGTTGTTCTCTATCTTTGCTGCATATTAAAGTCACAGGGAGGGGGTGCTTTTAAAATGGCTGCATCCCAGCCAATTAAACCAGAATCTGGGGGTGGACACAGGCATTGGTCCTTTACAAAGCTCCCCCAGTGACTCCCGTTGCAGCCAAGAATAAGAACCACTGGTCTCAATCCTTCAGTCCTCACCAAGGGAGAGACTGTTTATTCCTTGTTTGTTCAGAGTTACACAGGGTCTAAATGATGGCCGCTCCACATCTTGCCTGTCTCCTGCTGGGCCAGGCAGCCAGGGCGAGGGGGACTGGATAGGGGATGCTACTAGGCTGGGGTCCTCAGCCAGAAATAAGTGCCCTCCTCAGACCCCGGGCCTTGGATCAGCGTGCTGGGGTCCACGGCTTGCACAGGGGGTGCTGGTTATTCCCACAAACTGGTCTACGAGGCTGGCGCACTGGGTGCACTTTTCCCCACGCAGTGGTGTGGAATTCTGGTGCTTGGGCAACTCGTGGAGCATGATGAGGATTTCAGTGGATGGAGACAGAAATGAGGCAGGTCCCAGGCTGCCCTGGGCAGCGGGGTGTCTCACATCTGCCAGCCTTGCCTCTGAAGAGTTGCCAAGCGTAGCCGGGAAATGACACACCTTATGCTCCTACCTGAGCCAGGCTTCCCTCACTGAGTGGTCCCCAGAAGTCCTGCCTGTGATGCGGGGGTCGCGGGCCTTGCTGGGAACCACTGCTGCGGGTAGAGTCAGCCACCATCCCACCCGCCCTGCACGGTGCCAGCCGCACTCCTCTCCTGGGCTCACCTCCTCTCCTCCACTGCACAGGGGAGGGAACCAAGGCACAGAGTCTTGTTGACCGGCTAAGGACACTGGCCAGGGCTGTCTCAGATGGCTAGGTAGTAGATAGGAATGCTGGAGCTCCTCAGGGATTAACTCCCAGATCAGCTATGTGACCTTGGAGAGTCAGGTCACCCGAGCCTCCTAAATCAGACTCATCTGTAAAACCGGGGGAATAAATCTACCTCACAGGGCGGTTGTAATGGATCTAAAAGCACTAGACATAAGCCTGAAGCAGAGAAACTGCTCAGTAAATAGTGATTACGGTATAATTCTTATTGGGCTCCCAAACCCCTCTTCTTTCCATCACACCCTGCTGCTTCTCAGAGGAACATTACTTCTATTTGTATATGACTTGAAGCTCTTTTACATTTATTAGCCCAGTTAATTCTTGCAGCAGAACTCTTGTGAAGTTGAAACTTTTGTTTACTATCCTGCTTTGTTTTTGCTTTTTTGATGAAGACACTGGGGTCCAGAGAGGTCGGGTCACCTGCTCAGGTCCCACAGGGGCGAGTGGCGGATGTCCTGATTCCCCATCCAGAACCTTCTCCACCGCATGGCAGCAGCTGCCACAGGGGCCTGTGGCCGACCCCGGCCCCAGGGAGAGGTTCCACTCTGGGTTCTCTGGGGAGGAAAGAGGCTGGGAAGCCTGAGGTGGGAGGGGGTGCAGCAAAGAGGGTGGAGCTCTGTCCTTGATGTGGTGGCCAGGCCCAGTCAGGGCTGTCGCCAGAGTCCTGGGGTTTGGCTGGGACAGCAACCATCATAAGGCAACCACCATTTCCGCTGGTGTGGCAATGCCGGGTGGATCTGGGAAGCCAAGCCAGGCAGGGCTGGGGAAGGGAGGAGGTTTTGCCTTGCCTGGCCTGCAGCTCTTTGTCATTGGGGTGGGGGGTCCGCTCCTGCCTTGTTTCACTTCTGTCACCAGCCCAGCTCCCAGACACAGGTAGCCAGGGACCATACCCTCAGCCCAGCTGATACCTGACAAAGGAGGAAAGGTCTCAGCTTTAAGTCCTCCAGAGGGTGGAGGAGGGCAGCATAAAACAGTTACTAAGAACCTACTGTGTGCTGGGCCTTATCCTCTATGCTTTGAATAAATTAGCTCACTTAATTTCCCTAAGAGTCCGGTGAGTCAGGTACTGTCCTCATTTCACAGGAAGAGAGGTAAAGCCAAGGCCCCACAGTCCTAGGTGGTACAGCCAGGATTCTGCCGAAACTCGTGATCTTTCCAGGACACCATGGCTTTAGGGGAGGCCACGGCAACCGTCAGCTCTGCCTAGGACCAGCCCCCCACCCCACACAACCCCACCAGGTGGGGCAAGTCCACCTTCTCCGAGCCAGGCAGCTGCAAAATCTCTGCAGCATTTCTGCCACTCGGTTCAGTCCCCAGAGGTGCTGAGCACCTTGCTGGGCCAGTAGGGATGTAAGGATGGATACAAAAAATGAAGTGATAGAGATACGAGGAACATGCTGGAAAAGGAAGGGTTGTTCTGAGTAGGGGAATAAGAGAAGACATCACGGAGTAGATGGTGTCCCAGCTGGGCTTGGAGAAAGGTGGGTTCCCCCTCCTGTGCAGGGAACTGTGTCTTGCCTTTGGGGTGGGGATGGGGATTAGCAGCTGTTTTTTTCTAGCAGAGGCTTCAGCCCCTCCATCAGAGCAGGCAGCTTCCTCCTAGCAGAGTGCATTAACCCGAAGTCTTTTCTGGAAGGTGAAGGTGATGAAGGGCCAGGAGCAGGTGACGACACTCAATGAGTTAGGATTGGAAGAGGCCTCTTCAGGGCTTTTCGAGATGCTGTCACGTGATGGGAAGTGGCTGAAACCGGAAGCCTGGATAACGGGAGCCCTGGGGAGGGGGGCAAGGCCAGATTCCTCATGCACAGGCAAGGAACCTGCTCTCCACAGTCTCAGACTTGGACTTGGGAGGAGAGAGAGGGTCTGTCCACAGACCTGGGGCAGCTCCTTGCAGCAGGACCAGAGGGAAGTGGGGCAGGGCTGGCAATGTAATTCGCAAGGCCCCGTGCAAAATGAAAATCCAGCCTTTTGTTCAAAAACTATTAAGAATTTCAAGAGGGTGACAGCAGAGCCTTAGGCTGAGCTGGGGGACCCTTATAAGCACGGGTAACACGCCCAGGAAGCTGCCCTGAAGTGGGGTCTAGGGAAAGTGAGCAAGAGATGAGGCCACATGAAGGGCAGCCCCAGGGGTCTTCGGGCCTAGTGGTCGCCTGACCAAGACCAAGAGACCCTGTAAACAGAGAGGTGAATGATTCTGAGAGCACAGCCTCGGGCCACATAGCATTTCCTAGACAGACAACCTGCTCTGCTGAGGTGTTTGTAGCTTTCCCAAGGAACCAGTCCGCTTCTGCCAGCCAGCATCCTCAGAGAGGCCAGGTCTTGCCTTATTTGGAGAAGGGAGGGCATTTAAATTTCCTCTCTGTGTTGGGGGAGCTCTCGAAATGCTGGGAAAAGATGTCATGCTTGGAGACCATCTGGGGAAAAGGCCTCTGGAGCTGCTCCTTTAATTTACGGAACTGACAACTGAGGATTCGGGTCTTTGGCAAGTACAAAGGGTGATGGCCCAGAAAAGAATCAAAGTATTAACAGCGGACTCAGTTGGCACTGTCCTTCAGTCCCTGGCCCTGGGGTTCGTGTGGCTGGGAAGCCTGATCTCCGTTTCAGCAGTGGGATCAAAACCAGCTTTCAGGGCAACATAAGCCAGACGTAATTTTTAGCACAGACATAACTTTCTAGTTCCTTTTTCCTACCCCTCATTTTTCAGTTGCCTTTAAAGAGGCCGCAGAGAGCTGAAAAACAAATCCAAGTTTAAAGAGACAAGTGCAGAAATGCAAACTGGGCAAGGGGACAGGGCCGCCAGCTGGACAAAATGTGCCTGGAAAACAGCATCCTCTGCTTGGCAGGTGCCGGGGATTTATGGTTGAGTTTTGCAGACGTTTCATCGCGTTATGAGCCAGCTCAGGAGACCCTCATAAAACTCTGCTTATGTGAAAGAACAAACGAGCTGATAAAAGTCAGCTGCTGCCTATAAACGCGCTGTGGGGATTGCAACTGAGTAGTGGATTTATTAGTCTGGGCTTTCTGTGCAAATTAAGAACTACTGCGCACGTCTGAATCAGGAAGAGGATGCTCCCTGCTCACATGGGGCAAACGGGCCGGGCTGACCCCCTCCCCCATCTCTCAGTCCCTTAGAGACCGGAGGGAAGATTCTGGCTGAATTTAAGTTGCTGGACACCTACTCTTTCGTTCCCTTTTCTTGCCTCCCACAACCGCCCAGAGAAAGGATCCGTCTCTCTCCATCCACTGCATCACCAGCACATCTTTATGACAGCACATCTCACAATGGGCTTACGTATCTGCCGGACCTACCAACTGTGTACTTCCCCCTATTTATCTCTGTGTCACCGGCAATTTGTTCTGTGCCGGGCACACAGGGAGGCCTCCGAATGAATGAATATGGAGGTGGCAGACTGTCAGGTGCCGTGTACGTAAGTCACTACTACCCTGCTCCAAACAGCACAGAGGGGTTGGGGGAGCAGAGCCGAGGTGTCCGTTGGAATTGAGGACCAGCTAGGTGCTGGGAAGCCACAAAAAGGGAAGAAGAGGTGCAATGAGAAAGTTATTAAGTCTGGTTTCTTCCCCAGAGAAGCACAATCTTTGTGGCTATCCTACCCAGCTCTCTCTCTCTCTCTGTGCTGCTGCTGCTTTTTCTCAGGACTAAGGCTATTTCTTCAAGAATGACTCTGCAAGAGAATGGGGGGTACTTGATAAGCATACAGCTACCTCACCGCTGCCCACACGTACTGGATCAGAATCTCTGGGGCTGGGACTCTCATATGCTGTAGCAGGCACCAGTCTCAGAAAAAGTGACTTTCCTTTGCACTCAGTAGAAACCAAGAAGGAGCCTTCCAGGAATGATGTGGAGGAGGGAGAGTGCCTGGAAGGACTGGCTTTCTCCTCCCAGCGCCTGGCATAAAGGGCACAAGTGCAAAACTCTGGCAGATGGCCCCAGGACACACTCCAACCCTCCTGGCTATGGGATCAGAAAGGAGGGTAACTGGCAAGGTTGTAGTGCCCTGAGCCTTGGATGGCTCATGTGCCCCTGCCAAGCCAGACGGGGGTAGCGCTGCACTCACCGCTGCATTTGGAGGACTCACGTCCCAGGCACGGCTGGGTATTCGGGAAACCAACTCTTGTCACGGCTGAGAAGGTGTGAGGGAGCTTCCGCCTTCTGTGGCAGAGAGGAAACAGTGGTGTAAGGAAAAGACCCCTTTCACCAGAACCAAGAAAACCCTGGTACGAATCCCGGCAATGCCACTGATAAGCTGTGGCCACGTAGAAAACTATTTCTCAAAGCATATTTATTTCACGGCTTGTTAAGGGTTGAGAAACATGTTAAAGGGCACAGCCCAGACCTATGCATGCAGTAGGTGACTAATCAATCTCAAGTGAATTTCAGCCCCTTCAATGTTTATAAATTTACCAAAAGCCCTCACACGTCTCCTCCCACTTAAGCCTTACAACTCTGTAAGGACAAACGTCATTATTTCATTGTACAGATGAAGAAGCTGAAACTTAGAGGAGGGAAAACGACTCGCCCAAGATCACCTGTCTAGTAGGAGGCTGACCTGAGACTTGGACCCAGGTCAGGTCACTTGAATTCAGCAAGGTTTCCTCAGAGTTGGTTATCAGCACACTAGCTCCTTCCCCATATCCCTGAATCTGCTCCTCCAAATGTGCGCTCTCCCCACCTTCTCACAGGGAGAAAGAATTACAAACAACCCAATGCTTGAACAAGCTGGAGATGGTCCCCGGCCCCCATCATCCCGATTAAAGTCAGAGAGACCACACAGCCTGGATTCTCCCTAGGCAGGGAGAAGTTCTTTTCTTCAGAGCCTAGGGTCCCACTGGCTTTGAAAACCCTCTACTCTGCCTGAGAGAAGAATTCTGAGGTCCATTCTAAATGTGGATGGGGTAGAGACAGGAAAGAAACACAAATTCTTCATTCCGTCCCAACAGATTGTCTCACAGACAGGGAAGAGGGTTCTGAGCACCAAGAGTCTATTCCCCACCTGAGGGAAACAGAGAAAAGAACTCACATTTAATATCTCAACCCATGAGCCAGTGGCATGCTTAAAGGAGAGCCAGAAGGATTCCCACTATGATGATTCTCCCTAAATTAGTTTATAAATTTAATACGATTCCAGTAAAAATACCAACAGAATTCTTTTTTTACTGGGGGTGAGTGGGTGGGGTGGTATTAACTAACTGAAAATTCCAAGGAAAAAACCATGAGCAGGGGTGGGAGTGAGAGGGAGGGCTACCAAAACCTAACAATCGTCAAGACCTTGGAAACAACCTTAATGGCCATCAGTAAGGGGCTAAATAAATTATGTTATACCCACACAACAGAAAACTACGCAACTGTTTTTAGAAAAAATTAAGGAAGCTCTTTACATATTCATATAGAATGATCTCTAAGATACAGTAGAGGGAAAAAACGAGGTGCAAAACTGGATATACAGCATGCTACTATTTGTATGAAGTTATAGAGAATACAAAAATATTTGCTTCTTGCATTAGTCACCTATCATTGTGTAACAAATTACCCCAAAACTTAATGACTTAAGACAAACATTTATTATCTGTTTCCATGGGTCAGGAATCCGGGCCTGGCTAAGCTAGGTTGCCTTTGGCTTAGGTCCTCATGAGGTTGTAGTCAAGCTGTTAGCTGGGACTGTGGTCTCATCTGAAGGCTCAGCTCGGGAAGAGGGTCTGCTCCCAAGTTCACTCAGGGTTGCTGGCAGGCATCAGGCTCTCACGTGAGCTCTCCACAGGGCTGCCTCACAGATGACTTCCCCAGGAGAGCAAGGGACAGCACCCACCATGGAAGCCAGTCTTTCCTCATAACCTAGTTCCAGAAATGATCACCACTACCACTGTCTTCTATTCATCAGAAGCGAATCTGTAAGGTCAGCCCACACTGAAGGGGAGGGGAGTATACAAGGGCATGGATCATTGGGATCTATGGGGCTATCTTGGAGGGTAACCACCCCTGCACTCATAGAGGCAAAGAATATTTTTGGAAGGACACACTGGAAACATTTAACATTGGCTGCCTCCAGGGAGGGGGACTGAGTAACGGAGAACTTTTCACTGAATATGCACTTGCACTTGCACCCTATGAATTCTGTACAATGTGAAAGTATCACTTACTCAAAAAATAAAGCAAATTAATTGTAAATTTAAAAAGGACAATTAGAGGGACTCCCCTGGTAGTCCAGTGGTAAAGAATCCACCTTCCACTGCAGGGGACGCAGGTTCGATCCCTGGTCAGGGAACCTACATGCCGCGGGGCACCTAAGCCTGCATGCTGCAACTACTCAGCTCATGCACCTCAACGAGAGCCCGTGAGCCACAAACTACAGAGCGCACGTGCTCTGGAACCCACGCACAACTAGAGAGAGAAGCCCATGCGCTGCAATGAAGAGCCCAAGCCACAACGAAAAGATCCTGTACACCTCAATGAAGACTCCGAGTACTGCAACTAAGACCCAACGCAACCAAAAAAATAAGGAAAATAAATAAAATGGAAAATTAGGATAGCAATTTAACAGCAGAAGAAAAAAGCTAAGAAGGAAAAATTATACTTAAATAATACATAGTTATTACTTAGCACCTTAAACATACTTGTGTCTATTCAGTCATGATTACTTGCTTCAATGAGGGAGGTTTAAAAAGCTCATTTTTATACACACACACACACACACACACACACACACACACACAAACAAGCAACTCCCATTTGCAAAATACATACTCTTGATCATGGCATTCACAAATTCATTCCAGTTCACCTTTATAGACCCATTTCCTGCCACTCTTCCGTCCCCCTGTGAACTCCAGTGACTTGCTATAGTCAACTGTTAACACTTCCAGTTCTAGGGGGTACAAGCCACAAGCACGATACCCGCACACTTCCAGGAGGTATCAGCTTCCATTCTTTCTCAAATACTGCCTTTGCTTAGACTGTCCCTGTACGGCGAGCACCTGCACTCCTTTCTGAGCCTCAAGGCCTGACTCAGATGTCACAGTCACCATGAAGCAGTCCCACAAGCAGTCGGCTGTCCCCTCTATTCTCTCATGGAATTCTGTTTTGATCTCAAATACAGCATTATCATATTACAGTTTAAATCTCTTCACTTAAAGTCTGGTCCTTGGACCATCAGCATCACCTGGGACCTTGTTAGAAATGCAGAGTCCAGGGCCCAACCCCAGGATCTACAGAATGGTAATCTAAATTTTAACAAGATACCAGTGATTTACATACATTTTCAAACTTGAGAAACACTGGTTTAAATCTTTCCCTGGTTGAACTATAAATCTTTTTAGGGCTCTCCTTCACCTCTGTACCCACAGCACATCATAAGACCTGATACCCAAATGTCTTAAGTTATTTACAATTATTATATATGTGATAGAATAGATTTTTTTTAATTTCTGGAAGAAAAAAAAATTCCTGGAAGAATATACACCACATTATTAAAAATGATTACGTATCTGGTAGGTGGACATTGTGCATTTTTCACTTTCTGTAATACTTCAATCTTTCACAGCCAGAATGTATTATCCTTACAGGTAGAAAAACATGATGACTTAAAAAAATACATGTAAAATATAACATTATAATACATTCATAAAATGGTATATAATTGTGTTGAGCTATATTCACGGATATGAAAAACTGGCCAAACTATATTAAGATTTTTTTAAAAGATAATTTAAACAACAATATTTATCAATGACACCCTAAATGTTTTGTTAAAAAAAACTTGTGACTATGGACACTAAAAAGATACTTAACAAAATATCTCTGGTGGAGCTTGTTTTATACTTTTCTGCATTTTAAATGTTTTCTACAATTTTTCTGCTTTTTTTTTTTTTTTTTTTTTTTTTTTCCGGTACGCGGGCCTCTCACTGCTGTGGCCTCTCCCGTTTCGGAGCACAGGCTCCGG
>NW_006780610.1:3804494-3827444 GCF_000442215.2 Lipotes vexillifer | reverse complement strand
TGTTGTGGCCTCTCCCGTTGTGGAGCACAGGCTCCGGATGCGCAGGCTCAGCGGCCACGGCTCACGGGCCCAGCCGCTCCACAGCATGTGGGATCTTCCCGGACCGGGGCACGAACCCACGTCCCCTGCATCAGCAGGCGGACTCTCAACCACTGCGCCACCAGGGAAGCCCTCTACTGTTTTTTAAAAAGCATATATCACTTTTGTAATACGAAAAAAGTCATTTTCATTTTGAAAAATATCTATATTCTTTATTAAGCCTCTTTACATCCAATGACCCAGATTTTTACACCAGCCCAGGAAGTTGACAGGTCTGGAAGTACCACGACCATTTCACTGATGAAGGCACTGGGCCTCAGAAACCCAACCCTGAACACCTGACTGTGAGCTGGTGTTCTCCCATCCACGCAGCCACCCCAAGATCAGAGAACTGTAGCGAGTCAGTCACCAGCTTTGGTTTTTAAAAAAACAAAAACAAAAACTGTTATTTGAGGAGTCCCACTATCCCCAGTTACTTACTCTCAGACAGTAAGAGCAACAAGAGAACCCCTCCAAACACAAAGCATTCAGAATAATTCATGCTGTACCACCTCCCCCTGGTGGTAGGCTCTGGAAACTGAAATTGTTTTGATGATAAGGAGCTACTGCAATTCGAAAACAGTAACTGTTTCCCACCAATATCACCTCTACTTCTTTATTTTTTTTAAATATCTATTTATTTGGCTGTGTCAGGTCTTAGTTGCGGCACACGAGATCTTTCGTTGCAGCACGCAGGCTTCTCTCTAGTTGTGGCACGCAGGCTTAGCTGCCCCTCGGCATGTGGGATCTTAGTTCCCTGACCAGGGTTCAAACCTGTGTTCCCTGCATTGGAAGGTGGATTCTTAAGCACTGGACCACCAGGAAAGTGCCACCCCTTACTTCTTTAAATCATCAAAGCCACTTTTTTTCATCAAGGAGTTGGATACTGACACAAATACACGAAACCAGGACCTGGTGTCAACGAGGCTCAGAGCTTTGGACGATGCTGGGGGCAGCGGCACTCTCTACCCCTGTCCTTTCCTTCCTTACCACTTCTGTGGCTGTTGCTTCTGCCCCCAGTGTTCTTCTGCACGGCCTTTCCTGCATCCTCTCTGTCTCTGTCCACTCCCCTGAGACTTAGGAAAGGGCAAGGTGTGACCATGTGCCCTCACCCAGGACCTGGCATGAAGAAGACCCAACATCCAGCACAATCCTCAGGCTCTAGGCACTGACATTTCCAATAAGTCCAGTTGCAATGCTGACATTTCTTTAGAAATATCAGAGCGCAGTAAGGTCGGTCTTCAACTGCGTCCCCCTAGTCTCCCGATAAACACACGGCTTCTTCACTCTTCCAGGAAGAAGGACACATTCAACAGGATATCTGGAACAGGAAGAGAGAGAACACGGCAAACCACCTCTCCAGAAAACACAAAACATCAGCTTTGTAAAAGCTACAAAGGCACCATGAGGGCATCTCTACATGCTTTCAAAGAGCTGAGACACAGAAAGAAAGGAGGGGAGGAGACACGAAGGACTAAATGAAAACCAGTACCTCGTACAAGGTCTGGGTGTTCGTCTTCCGATATTCGGTCCCAGGCTTTGGGCAAAGCTTGGATGTTTCCCAAGTCTCCCCACTGGATTGAGGACAGAAGGTACTTCCTCTTCAGGTACCTTCCTGGGAGTTAAGGAAGGTGCTCAAAAAGAAAATGAAATATGCTGAAGGAAGAAAATACCCTGGAAAGAGCTCCTGGGAGCTAGAAAAGTGAAAGCGCAGCTACTGCTACATTTACCAGGTGGGCAGGACTCGCCTCTGCTACACATCTTTACCGAGCCCTTCTTTACACACATGGCTCTGGGCTACAGGGAAAAGGACAGAAACACTCTCCCTGCAATCTGGGATCTCACCATGGTGAGAAAAAAACAGAAACTGAAAAGACTTTAAATTACAGGAAAGATAAAACTCAGTGGAAGTTCAGAGGATGACTTCATCGCCTTTAGAGGACAGGAGGAGGATTCCAGCTGGTAGGAAGAGCTTAAGCCAAGGCACAGAAGTGGGGAAGCACATAGTGGATTCAGGGACAGGACATTTCCAGTGCGGCTGGCATGGAACGATGTGCAGAGTAGCAGGAAAGGTGGCTGAGAGGGCAGGTGGAGCCAGAACACAAAGACCAGCACGGGGGTTCTCATCCTCAGAGCACCAGAAGCTACTGAAAACTCCTACACAAGCAACAGGATCAGAACGAGGCTTCCGGAAGATAGATCTGCGGAGTGAGGCCACTACCTGGGGGTGGCTTAGAGGGAAAGAAGCCAGGGTCAGAGAAACCTGTCTAGAGACTGCATGTGACTAAGGATCCAAGTGAGAAACAATGGTAGAGGCAGTGGGGATAGAGAAGGAAACTACAAGAAGCACCAAGGAAACAGAATGGAAGGACTTAACAGCTGAGTGCAAACATTCTTACAACAGCAACTGGCACACCATAAGCGCTCAGTAAGGGTGGCCCCAGCTACTACTCCCACTGCCCACGCTGCTGTTGCCACCACTGTGGCCGATGCTGCTACGCTGCAAGCAGAAAACAGCAGGAAGGGGGGAAAATGCTGCTTAAGTTTCCAGACTAAGTGATCAGACAGGTTTGATGCTACAACTTAAGCAAACAGGAGCTGAACAGGAGGGCTGGACGGAGGATTTCAATTCTCCATTTCAGCTTGCAGTTCCGCAAGATTCCAGTGGGAGGCATCCGCAGGAAACTGAAAATCAAAACTAGAGGCAAGAATAAAGGTTGGCTTGGGAGTGATTCAAATGAAGGTAGAAACTCCAGCCAGAGGGTAGATGCGACTAACAGGCAAGAATTGAGAGGAAAAAGGTGAGAGAACTCCAACTAACAGGTCTTTCTGCTTCCACCCAAGTCCTTCCTCAGAACATAGCCAGGTGATACTGTTGAAAACATAGGTCTGATCAGGTTACTCCTCTACTCAAAACCTTCTATAGCTTTCCATCTCACTCAGAGTAAAAGCCAAAATCCTTTCAAAGACCTTGGAGGCCCCACCAGGCCTAGCCCTGCCTCTCTGACCACATCTCCTGTTAGACCACCCCCCCTTTCACTCGGCTCGAGCCCCACTGGCCGCCTTGCTACTTCCTGAACATACGAGGCTCGCTGTCACCTCAGGGCCTTTACACTTGCTGTTTCTTCTACCTGGAACACTCTTCCCCCAAATACCCCCATGGTTCTCTCCCTCACCTTCTTCAGGTCTTCTCTCAAATACCACTTTCTCAGTGAGGCCTGCCCAGACCACCCTATTTAAAACCACAAGCCCACGCTCACCCCTCGCTTTCCTCATTCCCTGCTCTATTTTTCTCCAAGGCACTTATCACCATCTGACATTCTATATAATTTCCTTTTTTTAATGCTTATCTTCTAGCACCTAGAGCAACGCCTGGCAGGGAGCAGTTACTCAATAAGTGATTTAAGGAATGACTGTACAAAGGAATTCAGAAAGAATCCAAGTTCAAGAACCAAAGAGAACTGACCCATACTATATATTTTTGGGCAATCTTGTGAAAACTGAAATTAAAAAAACTTCCTGGAACAGCTCTGGAACTACCTGAAATGTGTGCAAAGGATACAAACTTCGATAATGTCTCTCGATATCCTGTAACCACTCCAACATTTCAGCCACAGAGGGGCTTGCAGCTGAAGCCTGCAGGACAGCATCGAGGCTGATCATGTCTGCATGCTGCTCATAGATCTGAAGCACGTGTTCCACGTGGCTACTGACTACATCACGCACCTTGAGGAGGGCGGCTCTGGGGGAAGAGTGTGATATTAGGCAATATCATGAGAAAGGCCTAAGGCCAGGTTCCTTAACCTTAGCACTAAGGACATCTTGGACCAGGTGATTCTTTGTGGTGGAGGGCTGCCCTGTGCACTGCAGGATGTTCAGAAGCATCCCTGACCTCTACCTACTAGACGACAAGAACAAACCATGCCTCCACCATTCCCAAGTTGTGACAATCAATAACGTCTCCAGATATTTACTGCCACACATCCCAGTGGGAAAAACTGCCTCCAAATGAGATCCATTCGTCTATGGAGATTGTTGATGGTGCCTTGGAGGCAGGGGTGGCTCGAGAATTAAGAACTGACTTAAAGATGGAGAGGCTGAAGTTACATGGCTCTCAAAGCTGTGTGATGATATTATTCCCAGCTGCCAAAGAAAGTAAAGACCAAGAGGCCCTTCTGGGGCTGCCATACAGGAGAGCAAATGCTCACACACAGTCCAATGCAATGTACGTGAAAGGAATAAGCAAGAGGAAACTGAAGCAACAAACCAGTAGTGTTCTCATGCTACCTCATGCCCCATCCTAGTGAATTCTTGAACAGGTAAGATTTGGGCTCTTGACACACCCAGACTACTGTGGATCTTAGGAAAGTTACTTATTCTCAAACACGAATAAAAACAGTCTCTTTTGTTCACTGTGCATCCTAAGTACCTAAAACATCGAGACCGGCAGACAGAACAACAAACAATTGTCCAATGAATGAAAAGGATTGTTGTGAAGAGTAAATGCAACAATGCATATTAAGTGCTTCGCAAAGTGCCTAGCTTATGGTAAATTTTGTTATTATTCCATTGGTGACTCCAAGGGGCCCAGCCACCAAGACGAAGGCTACAACTTCCCAAAGGGCAAGGCAGTCCCTAGCCTAGAATTGCAGCTTTCAAAAATGTTTGACTGTGACTCACAATTAAAAAATAGACTTAAAAGTAACAGCCCGATACTCACACACAAACACGTAATCAATTGAAATAAAAGTTCACAATCTTAGAACATACCGTGACCTAATTTAATCGATTGTCTTGTCTCTCTCTTTTACTCAGCTTAGGAACTAAGTCTGCTTCATTGTTGTATTCCTAGCACCTGTGCTTGGCATCCCATAGGCGCTTAACAAATGTTTTTTGTACAAATGAATACAAAGAAGGCCCCATCTTTGACAGTTTCCTATTAGTCTATGGCACAGACTCTACACACTAGAACCTTTTGTCCTGGTCAAGGAAAGGCTATACGTGCCCTGTCTCTTCTCTATCCTCAATTACCTGTAACTCTAAGGTAGAGGGTCTAACATCAGGCATAGTAAGAGCTTAGAGACGTGCTACTCCTGGCATGCAGACACCAATGAACAGCAGAACAAGTGGCCCTGGTGTCAGGCATACTTGGGTTAGAATCCCAGTTTTACTATTTACTAACTGCACAACCACAGGCAATCTGCTTGAGCCTCAGTTTCCTCACCTGAAAAATTAATTAAGTGAGGTTAAGTCAAAGAGGTGTTGAAAAGATTTTATGGGATAATGTATGTAAAACCCTTAGCTCTGGCACCTAATAAGTTTACAGTATAGCTCCTCACTGCTTTTTACCTAAGAAAGACTATACAGGAGGGCCAATAAGCTTTCCCCATTGCTCTTTTGTTCTGCTTTGATAACTTTCACTAAGTCCACCACTGTCATGCCTAGTCTGACAAGGGAAGCGCCAGAAAATGGCTTCTTGACAGAGATCCCATTGCAACAAACGGAAAGGAGGTAAGTTTGACATATCCCTAAATACCACGCTCTCAAGTAAGAAAAAAAACACCCTTCCGACTGATTCTAGCTTATTAAACACCCAGTTTTAAAATCTTTCCGCCAAGAACGAGCGCCACTGAGCCTCTTACAGCCTCTCCCCTAGCCTGTCCAGGAGAGTATCACCAGCCGCCAGCTGCTTGCGCCTCAGCCTCTCCTGTAAGTCTGGGAAGGCCCGAAGTGACGGCACATCCTCAAATCGCAGGTTCTGTGCGGCCTGCAGCTGCTCTGCCAGGTTGCTGAGGGAGGCCAGGAGGGGCGGGCAGTCCCTGAGAGCGCTCTGCCACAGGCCCTGCTGCTCCTCCACCACGAGAAAGCACTTCCTCAGGGCCTCCTGCACCGCGAGCAAAGGCTGGTCTTGAGTCATCTTCCGTTGGGGGAAGGAAAAAAAAACACACAAAAAAAGCATTAGGATTCCAAGTCGATAGGGGAAGGACCAGGTCATGGGTGGGAGTTATTTCCGTTCTCAGGTGAGAACAGCGTTTCCTCAGGTAGGGCCGTCTACCCCTCCCGACAGGAGTTTCTAACGCGAGGCGTTGTCTTACCTTTAGAGGGGCTCTCGGAAGGCAGGACCCTTGTTTCCCACCTCGGGAAGCGTTTCCTGACTGTCCCTCGGAGGAGACTCGTCCGGGTTCGGGCAGTTTCCTGTTTTAGACTGCGGGTTCCCCAGGCCTATCCGTGCGTCCGGAGCCAGAAGCTTGTCTCCTCTCCTTGAGGCTGCGGGTCGCTTTCCCTAAACAAGCGGGAAAACTTAAAGCTAAAGCAATCAAAGTTTAAGGACCTTCCAAGGGCCCCAACCTGCCTCCGAGTCTCTCTACGCATGCCCCAACATGGCTACAGAGTCGCGAAAATATGCCGTCAATGCCTTCTGGGTACTGTAGTCCTACATGTGGACTGGCTGTCCGATCGCAGAGCTTCCCTGTGATTGGTTATTGTGGGACCCTCCTAAGACGGCGGCTTCTCACTGGTCAGCCTGTGGCAGTTTGAATTTGGTGGCGGCGGTCGCACGTCCGGTTAGCCCCGGAGCCGCTCCCTCTCAGCTGAAGCAGCCAGGTTTTTCTCAGCTCCTGTTTCGGGACCCACAGGTGGGTGCGTCGCAAATCTTTTATGCCCGGGCCCCGAAGGGCAGGGGTCCCCCTCCAAAGCCCCTGGGGTGCCCTTCGCCCTCTCCCTCACCCTTGCGGCCCCTTGTCCCTCCCCGTCTCCGCCGCTGACGCCTTGTGGCTCGGCCCCCTCTCCCCGCAGCCTCCATCGAAGCGCCATGGCTCCGGCTAGGAAGGGCGGCAGTCGGGTGGCCAAGACCAACTCGGTCCGGAGTCGAAAGCTCGCCTCTTTTCTTAAGGACTTCGACCGTGAAGGTAAGGGGCGGAGCCCGGGTGGTCGCTAGCACCTGGAGCAGTCGCGGGGTGCTGGCGGATTGGGGCGCTGGCAGCACGGATTCCAGGCCGCATTCGCCCGCCGGGTGACCCGTGTCCCGTCCGCTCTGACCTCTCGCAGTGCAAATACGATCCAAGCAGATTCAGTCAGACAGGCAGAACCTCCTCAAGGAGATGGATAACTTGTACAACATCGAGATCCTACGACTCCCCAAGGCGCTGCGCGAGATGAACTGGCTCGACTACTTCGGTAAGAGCTGCTAGTCTCTCCCCAGGCCTCGGCCTGGAGCCCTTCTGTGGTTACCATGGCAGCCTTCGTCTTCTTAGTGAGTTCTTCCAAGATCACTGTAGGAAACTGCAGCCCTACTCCTTCCCCCCACTCCCTGTCTCACCTCCCGGCTTTATTTTCTCCTTAGCTCTTACCCTCATCTACCTCTGCAGGGAGGCAAACGTTTTCTCTAAAGGACCAGATAATAAATAGTTTAGGCTTTGTAGGCCAGAGGGTTCTCTGTCGAAACTACTCAACTTTGCTGTTTTAGTTCCAAAACAGCTGTAGTGAATGGGCATACCTGTTTTACAATAAAAACTTCCTTATGGACACACTGAAATGTGAATTTGACATAGATTTCACCTGTCATGAAATACTCTTTTTTTGGGGGGGCCGGGGGGATATTTTGTCCAACCATTTGAAAATGAATGAGTGAATAGCTTGGTTTATTACCAGACTTCAGTTGGAAGGATAATCTCAAGCAGCTCTTCCTGCAGCTTAGGGAAAATGCCAATTTAAAAATGGGCATATCAAATTGTGAAGTGCCAGGATTCAACAGTTTTCCTGGCCAGAGAAAAATCCCAGCCTGTTCCCCACCCCCTTGTTAAATGTCCAAGGAAATGCAAAAGGCTGTCCTTTTGTTGGGTTACCCTTACTTTTACTATTTTCCTTATTGTTAATTACCCAGTATGTAGCCTCCTTCCTGGATAGAAATGCAGGTTCTGTTCACATAGTAGACGTTCAGTGATGCTTTTGACTTCCCCTTTTATTTATTAACCTATTTGTGCATTTCTGCAAATATTCATTGAGTATGTGTTAGGCACAATGCTAGGTGCTGAAGATGCATTGGGAAATAAAACAGGCGTTGTCCTTGCCTCCAGGAACTTACAAGTTAGTAGAGAAGGATCATATTTAAAATTTGGACATGATTATATATTTAAAATTATGAGTACTACAAAAGAGAATAGAGTAGTGGTCAATGAGCACATTTATATAGTGCTTTCTATGGCAGACAGGCACTGTACCAAGTGTTTTCCATATATTAACTAATTTCATCCTCATCACAACTATATTAATTGTTAATATTATCCCTGTTTTATAAACAAGATTATAGCACAGAGATTGTTTACTTTGCTCAAAGTCTCATAAGCTAGTTAGTGACAGAGTCTACTTGAACCTAGGCATTCTGGTTCCAAAGCCTGAGTTCTTAACTATTATAGGGGATACTACCAGTTTTTCCAGCCGGAGGACCTCACCTAAGTTTTTATTCTACATCTAAATCTGCAAAGACCTCTTCATTCAATGCACATTTACTCCATACCTACTGTGTGACTTTTTTTTTTTTTTTTTTTTTTTTTTTTGCGGTCCGCGGGCTTCTCACTGTTGTGGCCTCTCCCGTTGCGGAGCACAGGCTCTGGACGCGCAGACTCAGCAGCCATGGCTCACGGGCCCAGCCGCTCCGCAGCATGTGGGATCTTCCCGGACCGGGGCACGAACCCGTGTCCCCTGCATCGGCAGGCGGACTCTCAACCACTGCGCCACCAGGGAAGCCCTGTGTGACATATTTTTGCCAGAAGCTATGGGTATTATCTCTGTCCTCAAAGAGTTCAATTCAAGGCAGGGCACTTTTACAGCTTTGAGTAGTTGTTGGATATGACGATAGTGAGCAACTAACTCAGCACATTGCAGCGATCTGCTGAGAGAGAAAAATAAGCAGAGTTTGGGTTTGAGCTGAGTTTTGAAGTATGAATTAGAAATTTTTTGGGTGCAGAGGATTATTTCGGGCAGAGGAAATAAGTACCAGGGCACTGAGTCATGAGAGACAGTGGCACATTTGGGAAATAACGGGCACTTTGGTGTGGTGGAACCTAGCATAAGCCATGAGGGGAACAGTCAAGCCTGGAGAGAGATTAAACTAGGTTGTGAAGGCTCCTGAGTGTTGTATCAAGGGCTTAATCTGGTCCAGTGTAAGAAAAGTAAGTGGTCATATTAGGGAGGATGGTTTATTATTTAAATTATTAAAATCTGATAGTAACTAAACAAAACGTTCTTTTCAAAGCCCTTGGAGGAAACAAGCGGGCACTGGAGGAAGCAGCAACAGTAAGTGACTTCTATTTTTGAACTGTTGGTTAGTTTTAAGTTTAGTCTGTTCACAAAATTCAACCAGTGGGTACTGACTGTGGAAGAGGTTCCAGAGGGGACATTATCTGTGTCAACAAAAAAATTATAGTTGTCAAATGCTGAGTACATGAAGCCCAGATAATTTCAAGGTTTATAAAGAGAGGTAGTTCTTTTTTTGGCAGGTTCCTTGCAGCTCTTTGCCCGGACCTTTGCAGGGGAAGTGGAAAGCCTAAAGTCCGAGTTCCTTTAAGCCCCTGCATCATTACACGATGACCTGGCCTGCTAGATGAGGCAGAATAAAGAGTTTAGATCTGCACTGTCTGTTACAGTAGCCACCAACTATGTGTAGCTCTTTAAATTAATTAAAATTAATAAAATATTCAGTTCCTCAGACACACCAGCCACATTTCAAATGCTCAGTAGCCACTTTCCATTCCATCATCCGTTTTAGACAGCACTCGTCTGTCTAGCACAGCACTTTCTAAGCTAAGCCCTGAGAGCTTCAGAATCCTCGTCTGAGTACTCCATGTAGTCTCTGCCAGCCCAGAGATGAAACCTGTGTCATCCTAGTCTGTAACGACTATTCTGATATTTACACATGCCCTGCAAGAAAAAGCCTGTGAATCATGCCTGCTTTTGCCTATTCCCATACATATAGTTACCACTGGGAACAAATTTAATTAGAATGGCAACTGGAAGCCTTTTTTTTTTTTTTTTTGCGGTACGCAGGCCTCTCACTGCTGTGACCTCTCCCATTGTGGAGCACAGGCTCTGGACGTGCAGGCTGAGGGGCCATGGCTCACGGGCCCAGCCGCTCCGCAGCACATGGGATCTTCTTGGACCGGGGCACGAACCCGTGTCCCCTGCATCGGCAGGCGGACTCTCAACCACTGCGCCACCAGGGAAGCCCTGGAAGCCTTTTTGAAGGCCCCAGGGGCATAGTAGAAAAACTTCTGGCCCTCTAGACTTTAAAAAATAAAAAAAAATGTTTTAAGGTAACTATGTGAGGTGCTGAATGTGTTAATTAACTTGATTGTGGTAATCATTTCACAATGTGTATGTATCACAAATCCTCATGTTGTACACTTTAAATATATTAGAATTTTATTTGTCAATTATACTTCAATAAAGCTGGAGGGAAAAAATGAGAAGGCTGACATAGCGTCAAGTGTGGTAGAGAATATGGGTCATTAGGAACCTGTTTGCTCTTGGCATGTAAACAAGTACAATCACTTTGGAAAGCAATTTTGCATAATATTAAGGCTGAACACTTGTGTACCCTACAACACTGTAATGCCTCATCCCTAAGTATATAGCCAAGAGAAAACTTGGACAGGTGTGCATCAGACACATGTATAAGACAGTTCAAAGTAACAGTGTTTTTAATAGCAAAATACTGTTGAGAGGAGATTGGACAAATCCATCGTGATATTATATAGCAGTGAAAACAAATTAACTACAACCACAAATAGTGATCAAAAACAAAAGCAAACAAAATATTGTTTAAGCACATACACATTTGTGGAGAAGCACACACACACACACACACACACACACACACACTTTCTTTCAAGCAAATGGAATGATGATAGTGGTTATCTCTAAGGAATGACAGAATTAGGAGACTGGTCACCTTTCGAGGAGAGGCAAGGAAATAGAACAGGGAAAAATACATAGCTAGAAGCAAGTAATTGGCAATGTTTTAGGCCTTACGTTGTATGGTGGGTTTATGGAAGTTCAACATTTTGTATTATAACTAATATAACAATCTTTTGTATGTATCAAAGAATATGTTTTGGGGTTTTTTGGTTTTAATATTTTATTATTTATTTATTTGGTTGTGTGGGGTCTTAGTTGTGGCAGGCAGGCTCCTTAGTTGCAGCTCGTGGGCTCCTTAGTTGTGGGAGATGGGCTCCTTAGTTGTAGCATGAGAACTCTTAGTTGTGGCATGAATGTGGAATCTAGTTCCCTGACCAGGGATTGAACCCGGGCCCCCTGCATTGGGAGCACGGAGTCCTATCCACTGCGCCACCAGGGAAGTCCCAAGAATATGTTTTTTAATTAATGTTTTTAATCTTAAAATATTGTTCCTCATATTTGATGGAATATACCTGTTGTTTTCTGGCTGTGTTCATTACAGGCTGACCTGGATATCACAGAAATAAACAAACTAACAGCAGAAGCTGTTCAGACACCCCTGAAATCTGCCAAAAGTGAGTACTTTTCAAAACCCCTTGTTGAACTGAGAGAATGAAGGCCTAGTGTGGTTGGCTGGCTGCTTGGGGAGACCTCATTGGAGGAACCTCTTCCCTCTAATGCCTGGTCCTCAGTCTTGCAAATCCAAAAATTTGATTTTGGCCTCTGCATTCAGTTAATGATATGCAGGACTGATAACTAACTGAACTCTTTAGACCAATGTGTGAGCTAAAGTGAACGTGAAAGAAGAAAAACAAAAGCTGTGCTGGAAACCAAACAGTGTTGCCTGCTTGCTTCCCTGAGTTAGAGAGGTGAGCAAGGTTTGGAGAGGTGCTACAAGATACGTTAGTGCTGGCCAAGACTCTCCCTGATGTGATCAGGAGGGTTCAAAGAGAATTGTGAAAGGACCAACTGTCTCAGCGTGTCATTCCATGTTGCTCAATTCACTGACCCATCTGTGGAAAATTCACATACACATCCAACACTCTGAGAAACACTATCTTAAAGGGTTAGTTTGGGGGAAACTGGGTTGTAATTAGTGAGCATAGACTCGGGCCAGGGTGAGTTCTGTTATGTATGTGATGTCACTGTCATTAAGCCCCAGTAAGTAGCTCAATGCATCCAACTCCAGTGAGGATGAACCTGACCCAAGACCTGGAGTTTGGGGCTGCCCACTAAGCAGGCACCTTCTCCACTGGGCCAAGCCAGAAACACCGTCCAATTCTTGTTCCAGCTTGCCTTCCATCAGAGTTGTCCTGTAGCATGAAGACAGCATGATGGGATTTTCACTTTCCTAGTGTCATATTCCAGGCCTGCCCCCGCAAGGTTGTGACGTAATTGGACTTGGGTGTTCCTAGAATTAGTTTCTTAGCTGCAAATCTGCAGTCCGTTAGGTCACTTTGGGTTATTTCTACATTTAGGTAATGTCTAATTTCTCTTCTGAATTCCACTTTTTTTTTTTTCTTATTTGGTGTGTGGGGTGTGGGGGGCTGGTCTTCTGATTTCATCACTGGGAACTGAACACACTGGGACCCAGGTCAAACAACAGTAAAAATTGGTTTTGTGTCCTCTCGACCACTGGACTTCAACTACATTGTAAGCTATTTTTTTTTACAGTAAATATACTTAGATTCTTATTTGTGTCAGGGAGAAAAAAAAGCTTAAAAGTCATTAAGTCTGATCTCTCCTCCCATAATTAAATTTCTCTGTGGAATCCCTGCTTGGGATTTTCTAGCGCATGGTTGTACATATTTAGCAGTGAGACTACCTTTCATCGATAGACAGCTGTAATGGTTAGAACGTTTTTTCTAATTTTGAACCAGAGTTTCCTGTGGTATCTACATATTGATACTGGTTCTGCTCTTTGAGGTCCCGTAGAGCTGTCTTCCATACGACAACCCCTTAAATATTAAAAATTGGTATTATTTCCTCTGTTATCATCCATCTTAAACATCCCTCATATCCCTTTTTCTTCTAAGATGATAGTTGTAATAATTTATTATTTATAAATAGTATTTTATTATAATAAATAGTAATACTTATAAGGTGTTCAGTACCGTCCAAGGGACTTTACATTCATTTGTCCCACAAATATTTAATAAGCACTTATACAGTAGGCACAGTTCTAGGGTTTGGGATGAATAACAAAGACCGTGTTTTTGTGGAGCACACATTCCAGGTCTCATCATATCCCTATGAAGTGGCTCCTCCCTTTTACAGATGATCACCATGAAAGCCATGTGACCTAGTCAGAGGCAGGGCCAGGCCTCAAGCTCAAGGCTGTCTGACTCCAGGGTCTGCACTCTTATTCAGAATGCTGGGCTGCCATACAAAGCATTATATGGGGTTTCTTAACCACCCTTGAGACCCTCTTTTTTGTCTAAACCCTCTTGTTTTTTAAAAAGTCATCTTTATATTGGATCTGTTTCTTGATTACAGCCTAAGAGTGCATAAGTTTTATTTCCTATAAGAAATGTGAATGCATAAAAGTTTATTCCCATGAGAAATATCACTCTGTTAAAACTTTCTTATAGCACGAAAGGTGATGCAAGTGGATGACATGATAATGGAAGAAGAAGAGGAAGAACATAAAAATAAGAATCCTCAAACTGCAAGAGTAAGTAGGCACTCAGATTCAGGGCTGGAGCCTGTCAGGAGAAAAAGGAAATACTTAAAATACAGTATGCTCCCCCAGCACCCTTAGGCACAGCCTTTAAAATGACTGAGATTTCACTAGCTGGAGAAGAAAGGGAAGGGAATTCCAGGAAGAGGAATGAAAGTGCCGTTTAAGGAACAGGAAACAGTTTGGTATGGCTGGGGTGTAAACTGTGAGGGTGATCTGGGGAGAGCAGGGGCCAGAAAATGAATGGCCTTGTGCGCCAAACTTGGAAGCTGCAGTTTCATGAGGTAGGTCTTGGTAAATGACATGACCAGATAGGTATTTCAGAATAGGATTCGGGATAAACGGGAGAGAGGAAAAACTAGAGACAAGGGAACCAGTCAGGAGGCTACTGTAATTCTTTTCTTTTTTTAATTGAAGTTTAGTTGATTTACAGTGTAGTGCCAATCTCTGCTGTACAGCAAAGTGATTCAGTTATACACATAGAGACATTCTTTTTTATATATTTTCCATTACAGTTTATCACAGAATATTAAGTATAGTTCCCTGTGCTATACAGTAGGACCTTGTTGTTTATCCATCCTATATGTAATAGTTTACATATACTAATCCCAAACTCCCAGTCCTTCCCTCCCTCATCCCCCTCCCTGTTGGCAACCACAAGTCTGATTTCTGTGTTGTGAGTCTGTTTCTGTTTTGTAGATAGTTTCATTTGTGCCATATTTTAGATTACACATATAAGTGATATCATATGGTATTTGTCTTTCTCTTTCTCTTAGTTCACTTAGTATGATAATCTCTAGTTGCATCCATGTTGCTGCAAATGGCATTATTTTGTTCTTTTTTATGGCTGAGTAGTATTCCATTGTATATATGTACCACATCTTTATCCATTTCTCTGTCAATGGACATTTAGGTTGCTTCCATGTCTTGGCTATTGTGAATAGTGCTGCTGTGAACATAGGGGTGCATGTATCTTTTTGAATTATGGTTTTGTCCGGGTATATGCCCAGGAGTGGGATTGCTGGATCCTATGGTAATTCTATCTTTTAGTTTTCTGAGGAACCTCCACACTGTTTTCCATAGTTGCTGTACCAGCTTACATTCCCACCAATAGTGTAGGAGGGTTCCCTTTTCTCCACACCCTCTCCAGCGTTTGTTATTTGTAGACTTTTTAATGATGGCCTTTTTGACTGGTGTGAGGTGGATTTGATTTGTATTCCTCTAATAATTAATGATGTTGAGCATCTTTTCATGTGCCTACTGGCCATCTGTATGTCGTCTTTAGAGAGATGTCTATTAAGGTCTTTTGCCCATTTTTCGATTGGGTTGTTTGTTTTTTTGTTGTTGAGTTGTATGAGCTGTTTGTATATTTTGGAGATTAAGCCCTTGTCTGTCGCATCATTTGCAAATATAGTCTCCCATTCTATAGGTTTTTTCCTTTTTTTTTTTTATGGTTTCCTTTGCTGTGCAAAAGCTTGTAGGTTTGATTAGGTCCCATTTGTTTATTTTTGTTTTTACTTCTATTGCCTTGCGAGACTGACCTAAGAAAACACTGGTACAATTTATATTAGAGAATGTTTTGCCTATGCTCTCTTCTAGGACTTTTGTGGTGCCATGTCTCATGTTTAAGTCTTTAAGCCATTTTGAGTTTATTTTTGTGCATGATGTGAGGGTGTGTTCTAACTTCATTGATTTACATGCAGAGGCTGCTGTAATTCTTGAACTGAGGCACTGACCCTGTAAAAAGAGAAGGGATGGTTCTGAGATAAGTTTTATAATGGAGAGTAGGCAAGATTGGTAGAGGGAAGGAGGGACCAGAGACGACTAGGTGGTTTCTAGTCCAGGGCACTGCCATCTGGTGGCATGTGGGGCACAGGAGGAGGAGGAGCGCTGGGTTAGGGCTAAGGGGAGCAGTCCCTGTGTCGGTTGTTTGGCCTGCTGAGTGTTCAGTACTTCTCCAGGACAGCTTGCCCTGACAGAAATCTCAGCCTGGAGCTCAGGCAGAAGCAAGAGACTGAGAGACAACGACTCCCAGATCTTTAGGTGGTTGTCCCAGCGAGGGAGTCGATGAGGTTGTACAGGGAGAACGTGGAGGGGAGGCTGAGGATGGACCCTAGGAGGGAAGGTAGAAAGAGGAGCTCGTGAGGCAGCCTGCAGAGGGCCAGCCAGAGAAGTGGGGAGGTGGGTGGATCTTAGAAACAAGGGAGGATGTCAGCAGGTAAAGAGTGATTCCTGTCAGGTACCTCCGAGGACTCAGCAAGGGTGAGGACTGCTGAGGGTTCCTTGGATTGGGCACCTGGGTGCCCTTAGTGACCGTCACAGCAGCACTTTGTGAGGAGGTGAGAGTGGGGTGGGGAGACCAACCAGGCTGCACTCAGTCCAGAAGACACTTACCTTTACTCTCGGTCAAAGGCCTCTATTTTGATGACTCAGGCAGTATAGATTCTTAGTTGATCGATTATGTTCAGAAGTCACTGTGAATTCTGTGAGATAGACCTTCTGATGTTCGGTATTAGTTTTCTTTTCCAGAGCTGGTACCCCTCTCCCTTACCTTTCCCCTTTGCGGGGCCTTTTGTAACCTCAGTTTCATTTGCCTGTGACTTCAGGTTAAAAGGTGTCCTCCATCCAAGAAGAGAACCCAGTCCATACAAGGAAAAGGCAAAAGTAAAAGGTAACAGGTTTTCCAGATTTAGATGTGTTTTTGGTTTTATTGGAGAACCACATTCATCATGGCAGAAATAGGTGGTAAAAGGGCTTTTGTGACTTGTGTTCAAGTTGAGCTTCACATCATCGAATCCTCCAGTATCCGAGCTGGAGGGGCCTCTAGAAACCGTCTGACCCAACACCTTCTCTGGTTCTTCTGCCCACGTTCTCTATCTTCCCCCACTTTTTTTTTTTTAATGCAAATAAGGAGATTAAGACCCAGAAACACAGAGTAAGCACAGCATATTTTGTTCAGTTGCCTGACAGTCCATGTATAGAGCTACCCGCAGTCGGTCACAAAGTGGCTGTCACCTACCTATAGTTAGTTTCTTGAAAGATTCCTCCTCGGGCTTCCCTGGTGGCGCAGTGGTTGGGAGTCCGCCTGCCGATGCAGGGAACATGGGTTCGTGCCCCAGTCTGGGAAGATCCCACATGCCGCAGAGTGGCTGGGCCCGTGAGCCATGGCCGCTGAGCCTGCGCGTCTGGAGCCTGTGCTCCGCAACGGGAGAGGCCACAACAGTGAGAGGCCCGCGTACTGCAAAAAAAAAAAAAAGATTCCTCCTGTTCCTGCTAACTAATGAGTCACCGTAGACTTGGAACTGTTTATGCTGGGAGTGGGGGGGAGGGGCTGCCTCTTAACAGGCTCAGGAAAGTAGTCACGGGGCGCGTGTCTGTGAAGCGGTGGGCTCCTCCCATTTCTACCTGGGCAGTGGGAGCTGTCTGGCAGGAGGACAGGAACTCCAGCTAGGGGGCCTGCAGGGTGCTGAGGGGCTGTCTCCTTCCCCTCATTCGTTAGCTTGATTGATAAGTCAGATTCTGGAGGCAGGCTGCCTGGGTTCGGAGTTCTGGCTCTGCCCTAATTGGCTGTATGATCTTGGGCAAGATATTTAACTCAATATGCCTGAGTTTCTGTATCCAGAAATGAGGATCATGGTGCTTCTCAGAGGGTGGTTAGGAGGGCTGCATGAGCTAATGTGTGTAATGTGCCCAGGATAGGCTCTGACATGGTCAGTGTTACTTGCCTCTGTGGCTGCCATCCCTGGACCTGAGAGTTGGCGTACCTAATGGTCATGTCTCACCTGTAGGTCAAACCATTGTGCCACTGTTACCCCAGCTGTGGGCCGACTGGAGTTGGCTATGGTGAAACCAACTCCGGGCCCGACACCCAGGTTTGACTCAAGGTGAGTATTGACAGCAGCACTTGGATTTTTGTGGGAGCCCAACATTTGATGTTTGCCAGAAAAGAAGGGTGTTTAAGAAAATACTGGGAAGCCCTCACAGAGGAGGGTAACCGCCTGGGTTTCCTAATGTTTGCCTCTCCCCTGAGTGTAGGTTTGCGTGTTTTTGGTGACAGAATGATTCTTTATCTGTCCCTGATGACTAGGAGGCCTCTAGTGACTGTTTTGGTCTTTTCTGATTCTGATCAAGTTTATTTTAAATTGGTAGGTATTCTCCCGTACTCTTGGTAGGAGTGAAAATGGACACCACCTTTTGGGAGACCAGTATAAACAAGGATATTCTTACAGCGTAAATTAATCCCTTCCGTAGTGCTGGTCAACTAGATAGGACATGGTGTGTAGCCATTAAATAAGTACATCTGCATGTGCTGATGGGGAAGAGCTTCATGATCACAAGCATCTCCAACGCAGGTGGCAGGGCAGCGTGTCCTAGATGATCCCATTTGATAGAAAGTTTCTGGAAGGACGCATAAAGAACTGAGAGTGGTTATCTGGAGTGGGGAGAGTGAGGAAGACTTACCTTCTACTTCTAATTCTCTTCCTTAACTGCTTATTGTTTTTTTTTTTTACATGAGTATATAGCAAAAGACATTTAGGGAAAAATAGATGGCAGCATTTTAAAGGTCTTGAGAAAGTCACTTTGGGAATTAATATAATGATGTAATCTCTGAATCATCCAACTTTGACCCTGGAAAAGTCCTCCTGATGGAAGCACTTAGCCACTCTTGGAAATATGTTAACCACAGTTTATTTGTGACTTTGTGGATGGATGGATGGATGGATGGATGGATGGATGGATGGATGACTGGTATCCATATGGAGCTTTGGACCTAAAATTTACATGGATAAGAATTGACTTTCGCTAGATGTATGCTTGATAATTACAACCTCCTTCCTCCAGCTGTGTTTAGTCAATACTGCTTTTTAACCCTAAATTTAGAATGCGCCTTCTTAGAAATGTGTGATTTGAAAACTGCAGCTTGAGGCCAGATGGGGTTTGGAAGGACTCGTAGCGCCTGGTGTCATTCAGTCTGCCAAGCCATCTTTACAGAGATTTTCCCACTTTATAGGGTCTTCAAGACCCCAGGCCTGCGTACTCCAGCAGCCAGAGAGCGGATTTACAATGTATCTGTAAATGGCAGTCCTCTTGCTGACAGCAAAGAGATATTCCTCACTGTGCCAGTGGGAGGCGGAGAGGTAAGTGTTCCAGAGGGCGATCAGGCCATGGTGTGCTGCTTACTCAGCATTTCTTTCTCTTGTCCATCACCCACTTCTCTCCCAAAACCCAAAGTCCCTTTGGTTGCATGGCTTCTGATATCCACATTTCTGTAGGACTCAGAACCATTTCCTCTCCCAGGTTAGAGCTGTAGACTGGGAAGATCCTTGCCCAGCTCTGGGTTTCATTTGTTCATCCACTAACATTTGCCCACCTGTCTTGTAGCAGGTTCAAGATGTAGAAGACATTCCTGCCCTTGAGAAGCAGTTCAGTAGTCAAGCTAGGCTCCCAGTTAACTATAACATGTGATGTGTGCAGTAGGGGAGATATTAAAGGGTGTGCAGAGGAGGGCACTATCGGGGTGCGTGCGTGCTTAGTCTGGAAAGGGGAGCTCGAGCTGTGTCTTCCACTTGGTGTAGCTTCGAGGGGCCTGAAGCAGGCAGAGCAAGTTGCTGACCTCGGCTTCTGGGACGGAGGGGATGGTTTATCTCAGATGAGGTCTGCAGGGCGTTTCTAAGCTAACGTGCACCCCTTATACTCAGCTGATCCAGCTATTGGCCCAGTGATAACGACGTCACTGTCTCTTTCGGATTAACTCACCTCCTGCCTGCCTTGCCATCCCCCTCCACAAGTACAGGACATCAAGGGACCCCCGGAGCACACTGGGCTGCTGGGTGGAGGTTCCTGCCCTGAGGGACGTGCCACTTTAACCCTCTCCCCTCCACACAGAGCATGCGGTTATTGGCCAGTGACTTGCAGAGGATTGATATCGCACAGCTGGATCCAGAGGCCTTGGGAAACATTAAGAAGCTCTCTGTAAGTCTCGGGTTCCTCTCCACGCACAGGAGGCCTCCAGTAGCCTTCCGGGCTTAGCCGTACTTAGGATTGCCTTTTGGGTCTGGCCTGCTGCTTTACACTTAACAACTGTGTGGCCTCTTTCCCCCAAGGGATTTTGACTGTTATCCTGCTTACTGAGCAGCAATTCTGTCCCTAAGTTGATGCTGAGTTTTGGTCCAACCAGAGTGCCTGCCACAGAAGTTCCACAAGAGAATCAAATCCTGCCTCATTCAGGCAGTTGGTGCCTGTATGTTAGGGCACAATTGACCCCCCCGGGAACTGAAACTTCCTCACAACAGTTCGGGAACAGGGTGAGGAGCTTGCTACCAGGAATCCCACAGAATCAAAGCACTGAACAGGCAGGCCCTCTGAGTGGTGGGACCACCAGTGCCAGGAGTTGATGGGGCTCTGCTCTGGTGCACCAGCTCCTTTAGCAACTCTGTCTTTGGGGCCCGTGCCCTCACCTCTCTTGCACCTCGTCCTTCCCCCACTCAGTGGGTGACCTTCTCCACGAGGCTCTTGGTTCTGCTCTCCCTTACCTTGAGTCAGTATGTGGCTCTGGGTAACCACACTCCCAGCTCTGACTCCATTGCTCCATTGCCCAACGCAGACAGTCCAGTTTCAGTCCTCATTTAAATTCTCAAGAGGAAGAATTGAATTAGCTCAGCTTTGGTCAGACGGGCCTCCCCGGTCCCTTCCGCTTTGATTTTGTCTGGTGGATGGGAACACCTAGTGCAAACTTGACTGCTGTAGGTCCCCCCTTCTTGGGGGAGGTCTGTGAAGGGTACATTCAAGTAAGGGGACGGGCAGAGCTACTTTCCCAAACATGTCGTACAGAACAGAGGCCGGTGCTGAGATCAGGCACATACCCAGCCCCCCGGATCTGGTGACATCCATCATCTAGCTAGACCTACAGCATTGCTGTTCCCAAATTATACCTTCACTGTCTCATTTGAGATGGTATTTTGCTCCTTTGTTCAGATGAGAAATGGAGATTCAGAAAGGTTAGTTTGGTCTGCGTTGGTGGTATAGAGGACAGCATAGCTGCCTTCCAGAAAGGTTTGTTCATGTTACCAATAGAGGATGGAGGGCCAAGATTCACTCAGACCAGCCCAGCCCCAAAGCCAGTGCTATCTGAGTAGACTATGTGCTAAGTGGGCGAGCCTGCCCAGCTTCGTCCTCTCTAAAGGCCTCCCTCTCTCCTTTTCCTTTCAGAGCCGTCTTGCTCAAATCTGCAGCAGCATACGGACTCACAAATGAGGCTGCTATTCCAAGAAGCCAGATTTAACAGGATGGACCTTCAATGGGCACTTCTGGGACCCTGAGGACACCTCTTCCCTTCGGCTTATTGTCTGTTTGAATGTGAAGTTCCAGAGCAGGGAGAAGCGTTCCTCTTGGAGAATTCAGGAAACGTTGCTATTGGCACCTCCCAACCCAGATGACAGACACTGCCTCTGCGTCCATACGGTCCAAACCTCCTGCCATTCTCCCAGCTGAATTCTCCTTCCTGCTCTCAGAGCTGCCGCCTCTGCCTGCTGTGGCTCCACGTCCTCTTCACCCTGCCCTAACTCAGCCGAGGCTGCACAGGGAAGCCTCATGTTCTCGGGAAGACTGCCAACTCGCCCTCACCGGAGAGCCCGCTCCAGCTGGCGTTCCCGCCCTGTGCGTGCTTGAGGCTGGGAGCTAGGCTCAGAGAAGTGAGCTCCCTGAGAGGGCGGCTCCAGGAAGCTGGGAGGGACTGTGCAGATGGGGCCAGGACCTGTCACAGCAGTGACCACAGGAGGAAACATCTCCCCTCCTGTGCCCATCCCCTCCCTCCTGTGGTGGGTACTGACAGGGCTGTGCAATCTTAACACCTGCCATGCCCAGTAGTTTTGTTTCAAGCTGACTTGTAGACTAGTATTTTGTATTATCCCTGTTTACCAAAGACCAAAACTTGGTTTGTGGGCAGTTTCCATGTCTTATTCCTCTACCTCTCTGGTTAGTCCAGTTAGTGGGAATCTGGATAAGGGAACTGTAGGGTTTAGGTTAATCTGGGGTTTTTACATGACTGGCCACAGAGGAACTCTAAGCTCTCCGTGGCCCTGTGGTCCCCACCAGGTCTGTAGACTTTGCAGAGAGCACTTCTGTCTTCTGAGGTTCATGGGGGAGTGGGCGTAGCTTGCCTGGTGGCCTCATTCCTCACCTTTGGCCTCTGCCCTGGCATGGGCTGTCACGTGGGCACTGAGATCCCTGCGCTTCAGCCAGCACCTCTGCCCCAAAGAATCATTAGATGTGGTCTGAGAACGTGGGAGCTGAGAGTCCCCACCTTAAGCCTGAGAGCAGTGTTCCGTGTATGGCTCTTTGTTGTACTTTGTATTATTTTCCTACATGACCATTCTAGTCCAGTCCTGTTCAAGATGTGTTCTTTTCAAGTTGTTTTATTCTCCCTTTCCTGAGACTTTTGTACATACTGTTTTCCTGAGTCATGGTATCTGTAAGCTGATTTATTCTAATCAGAGCTACTGAAAGGTACCTGTTTTCAATAAACTGTGGATTTGTTTTTGTTTTGTTTTGTTTTGTTTTTTGTTTTGTTTGCAGTATGCGGGCCTCTCACTGTTGTGGCCTCTCCCGTTGCGGAGCACAGGCTCTGGACGCGCAGGCTCAGCGGCCATGGCTCACGGGCCCAGCCGCTCCGCGGCATGTGGGATCTTCCCGGACCGGGGCATGAACCCGTGTCCCCTGCATCGGCAGGCGGACTCTCAACCACTGCGCCACCAGGGAAGCCCTGGATTTGTTTTTAATTGATATTCCGCCTGCCTGTCATCTCCAAGCTGTGCTACCTGGACCAGAGACAGTTTTGGAGCTGAAGCTATTGGAGTGGGGGTCTGCAAGCAGCTACTTCCCTCAGAAGATGCGAAAACCTTTACTTCAGGCAGAACCTCTCTGATACCTGAAGAGGGGGCCCTCTCCCCAAGATCCAGGTCACGGGTAACCTAGCCCAAGAAGCTTTTCCCCAACATCTTCCTTTCCATGAGCTAGAAATTTACACCATGGGGGCACAGTATCTAGGGTATCCATAGTTTACTTGTGTAGCAAGTCTCGTTGGCCAGGGAAAAAGCAGGGGCCCAGGTGATTCAGTGATTGTGCTTCTCACTTCCCAAGCTCCAGGCTCTGGCAGATCTGCCTTCCTGGAATTTGCTCTTCGCCGAAATGATCGACGTGGGGCTCATGGCGGAAGAGAAGACAGATGGGTCACGGTTCAG
>NW_006780610.1:3796832-3804484 GCF_000442215.2 Lipotes vexillifer | reverse complement strand
TTCAGCAGGTCATCGGTGTCGACAGTTTAGGGAGAAGGTCCTTCAGTCAGTGACAGCATTTAGAGTAGAGGTTACTCATTTCAAGCGATTAAGTCACCAAAGCTGAGGTTTCTACCTTTTCCTTCAGCATCTAGTACACTGTTGTTAAGTAGAGCCTGACATCAAGAAAACACTTAGGATCCAACATTCTTTACTCAAAGCCACCCTCAGGCTAGTTGGGCTCCAACTGCACTACTGCCTAGACCCAATTGCAGGGAATGTGTAGTATGTAACAGGTCCCTAATAAATACCAGTCACATGACAAAGATGGAGCAGTCCTTCATTCCATATAAGAGTTGGCTTGGAGACGGTAATGAGCTCCCCATCCCAGGATTTAAGGCATGGGCTGAACTATCACAGGCAGGGCTGGCATGCGGCAAAGAAAATTCAAACCTTACCGCCAACCCACAGACCAAAAAGGGCCGCAAACGCTTTTCACGGTTTGGATTTTGTCTTTTCAAATTAATTGCTAACAATTTAAAAATCACGAGATTTCACAAAAATAGTCACTAGCCACCAAAAAATATCTAGCAACACGGGCCACAGTCGAGAGGAGCCGTGTAGCACTTTTCCTTGGCCCTCAGAGGCCTCCCTCTTCCCGTTCAAAGGAATTCTTACCTCATCCCTGTGGGCAGTTTCCTTTGTAGCCTCTGCTGTGTGTATAAAGCAAATAAAAGCAGAGCTGCTCTGAGCTGAAGGGAGGATGAGGCCTGGATGAAGGGAGGATGAGACCCCCCCCACACCAGGGGAGTTTCCAATGAACAGTAGTTTCATTCTTTACCCTACAGGCCCCCGTGATCGTTCCAAAAGCCCTGCTTGGGACGTCCTGTTGAAAGAAGTCCAAATGTGTTGCCTCATGAACAGTTAGGTTCAATTAGTCATATGAAGAGCTAGTTCTTGTGGAGGCTGTGCTAGGACATCACCTAAGCATCATTTATTCAGTGTCAGACACACATTGCAGCCTGGTCCACAACCGAGCTCGTCATTTCCCACATCGCTGCTTAACCTGCTCCCCCTCCCCTTACGTGGTCCATCTCGGGCAATGGCACCACCACGCAGTGTTGCCCCCTCGGGGAAGCCACCCAGTGCTCGCCCCTAGGGTAAACCCTGATCACACTGTCCTGTTATCTATTTCCTAAATGTGTCTCTTGCCCAGAGATCTCAGACACACACTTTGGAGACCCCTTTGGTGGGGCAGGGGTGGCGAAACCCTCCCACACAAGTTACTTAACAGTTAAGCAACTGTCACTGACAGAGGCACCATACCACAGACAAGTTTTTATTACTTTGTCCTGCATATAGAACCCAAGAACTATAAAAACACCTCCAGAATTAGTCAAAGGAACCCTCCCCCCCACACCAACCAGCCCCTTCCCTCCCTGGATGGGCTCAGATATGGGTGCTGGGGGGTTGCAGGCCACCTCTCTCTATCCAGTGAATAAGGTCCATATAAAAATAGATCTGTAGAGCACTCCCAGGGAGCCATCAGCCTGCATCTTGCCGGCACCTGTGCAGGGCTGAGGCCTAGGACCCATCAGGATGCTGGGACCTCACTCCTCAGTGGAAGGGAGGTCTACCCTGGACACCGAAGTCCTGCCAACACAGCCAGGGGACTCTGCAGAACAGCGGGGGGAGGAGGAGGGGACTCTGACCTTCAGGGCATGACTGATGAGGCTGGAGATGGGACTGAGGCTCCCTCCACAGGATGCTGGTATGTCCTTTCCAGACTTCCCACGGGGCAGGGCCTGGAGGGCACCGGCAAGGGACCCTCCAGCTCTGTCAAAGGTAGAAGACATATCTCGGCCTCCCCTAGCACCCCCCAGGACACTGAGCTGGGGCAGGTGCTCAGGAGATGGACAGCGGGGGTGGGGGGACGCCTGCCCTGCTGGCAGAATGAGGCCAAAGGCACTGCTGAGAGGCACCGTCCCCCACCACGGAGCACTCCCCAAAGATGTGCTGCATCTCCCACCCTCCAGGCTCCTTCTCATGCTGGCCCCTCTGCTTGGACTCCTCTTGTCCTAGGCCCTCCGTCTTGGCCTGCGGAAAACTCCACCAACCCTAAGGAAAGGGTCCTCCCCCCGCCCCTCCAAGGCCCTGTTCAATGGATGCATCAGACTCTCAGCCAAGGAAGCTTTCCAGACACCCCTCCATATACACACATCAGGAGTGTCCGGCCCACAGGTCCAAGGTCTCCCGTGGGGGACGTGTAGTAGTTCTTGGAGCCTGAGTTCACCTCCCCGCCTCATCTGGGCCCTCCAAGGGCCGGCTGTGTCTCCTTCACCCCTTCCTGTAGCCCTTGTCTCCTTCCCACCCCATCCCACCCAACCCACACGCAGCCAAACCCACAGCAGGCATAGGTCAGGCGTGACCCTATCCAGACCCAATTGCCTTCCTTCTGTGCCACGAAAGCCCTGGCCTCACGATCACCCCCGCCTCTGGGAGGCCTTCCTGGATAAGGAACTCTGGACTCAGCTCAGTGCAACTAGGTTCTGCCAAAGCCCCGCAGAAGAGGGGCCAGAGGGAGGAGGTACTCCACGGGAGGCTGGGTGCAGGGGATGGAGCCTGCAAGAGGGGGTCACCTCAGAGTACCCCTGGGCTGCCTCAGGAAATAGTGTTGGTGACACAGGGCAGGACCAATGACTCTCTCCAGAGCCAACCTCGGCTCTGGATCGGGAGTTGGGCACATGGGTTCAACCCCAGCTCTGGCCCTGACTCCTCACTAGGTCTTGTTTTCCCCACCTGTACGGTAAGGGTTGGACCGGCCTGTTAGAGAGAGAAGCTCCGTCTCTGAGAGTCATGTCTTCATCATCCCCCAAGTCTGGGGAGCAAAGTTCTTGGGGCCCCGGGGAGAAAACTTCTCTCCTCATGCTCTTCCCAGATGTCCTGGCCGGTGAGTTTATAAAAGGAAAGCAAAGGGGGTGGGGGGCACCTAGTGGGGCCTCAGGGGAACACCGGGACCCTCACCCTCACCCTGAATGGTCAGCTCAAGGGTGGGGGAAGCAGAAATCAGCTAAGTCCGGGGCCCTCGGGGTCCAGCCCCTGAGCTCAGCACCACCTTTGCCTGCCTGGGCCTCGGGACCAGTGTCCAGACAGGGCCCAGCTAGAATACGGGGAGCTGAGGCCCCATGGCCCATCAGGATTGGCGGCCAGCAGCTGTGGTCACTGACAGGAGCCCATCCATCAGGGACCTGTGCTGCCTGCTGGCCAATGGTCTGTGGGAAAGTGGGGCACCCTTTGGAGTAGGCCCCAGACCCCAGTGGGTATGGAAGACAGAAGGGCAGGAATCGGGCCTTTTAAAGCTATGTCTTCCTCCCTGCCCCTGCCCACCTTGGTCTCTGAGACCCTGCATTTCCTCCCACTGTTATCTCAGGGATCCTCCCCAGGTTTTGAACATTTTTTCCAGGGGCACTGAGTCAGCCAAGGTGCTCAGACTGGGGGAAATGGGGGGAGAAGGCAGGGAAATGGAGGAAACCGGGGCTCCACACAAGCTCTGGGAGCTCACTTCTGCACGGGTGGAGTGCAGCTGGCAGGGGTCCTGGGCAAGGCTGGGGGCTGGAGCCCCCTGGGGTCCTGGCCTGGAAGAGTGGAGCCGCTCACACCTGCACCCCCCGGCCCTGCAGCTGGAGCACCCGGGCCCGCAGGGCACTGATCCCGCTGAGGAGGTCCTCCCGGTGTTCCACCGATGAGATGCCCAGGCTCCCCAGGTCCCTGCAAAGAAGAAGGGCGGGTCAGACCCAGCTGGCTCTTCCCCACCTTCTGCTTTCCCTCCCACCCCCTGCCCGGCCAGGGAACCGGAATCAGGACCGGCTGGGCCTCCCATGCTGGCAGGGGCAGGGCCACCGGGCCCCTTAGACTCACTGGGCAGTCATGGCGGCCACAGCCTCCAGGCTCCCATAGCCGGCGGCAGCGAAGCTGTCCTTGTAGCGGCCCAGGTCCAGGGCCTCCAGCCACGCGCCCACGGAGCCAAAGGAGGGGAAGGTGGAGAAGGCACGGTCCGCCAGGGGCGTGGGAGGCCTGGGGAGCAGAGGAGCAGTGGTCAGTTGACAGCAGGGACCTGGGGCCCAGACCCGGTCACTCTCCTGAGGAGAGGCCGTCTGAGAACGGCCAGGAGAAGGGGAAGATGGCCGAGCCCTCCGACAGGCCTGGCTCACACAGGGTTCTAGGTATTCTCAGAGAAGGCGAGGGTTCACGATGTTCAGGCTGGCAGAGAGTGAGCTGCATAGGAGCCAGGTAAAGGGAGTATCTGCGACAGTCTTGGGTAGGATGTACCTAGGAGAGCTTGGGAAGTGACTGGTATTGGGGACAACTAATACTAATTTCACTTATTTATTGGAACTACAGATATGTTGGGACTATTACCACATTTATGTATGTGGTCACTGTACCTGGGATACGTGGGGCAAAACCCAGGACAAGCAGAAGTGACTAAGATGATAAGTCACACATGCCTAAGGCAGGTGGGAGTATTAGATCTATCTGGGGTACCTGAGTGAGTAGTCGTACCTGGTGGGGGAGGACAGGTGGGGCAGCTGTACTTGTACATGGTGGCGGGGTCGGGCATTCGTGGACAGGCGAGAGTTCTGCTACGTCTGGTATGGTTGGAGATACCTGGGAATGTACCTGGGACAAGCGAGGTGACAGCTGTACCTGGCACAGGCAGTGTCGGCACACTTCGGGGGTTCTGGATCCTGCACCATCTTGCTCAGGAGGCCATGGATCTGGCAGAACCTGGGCCGCTCACCTGGGTCCTCCTGCCAGCAGTCAAGCATCAGTCGGTGCAGGGGGGAGGGGCAGTGCCTGGGGGGTGGCAGCCGGAAGCCATCCTCCACGGCTTTGATCACCTAGGCCATGGGGGTGGCGGGCAGACAGGAGGTTTTAGGTCCCCCAATACACACACTCACCCCATCCCAAGGAAGGCTCAAGTGGTGAACAGGCAGGACTGGAAGCAAGTAGACAGTGAAGAGGGGCCTGGGGCTAAGAGGTCAAGGGTTAATGGGCAGAGGTCGGAGCAACAGGATCAGAAGGCAAGGAGCAGAAGCCACGGGTGTCACTCACGTCTTGGCCAGACATGTCCCAGTAGGGCCGCTCCCCAAAGGCCATCACCTCCCACATGACGACACCGAAGCTCCAAACGTCACTGGCGGAGCTGAAGTGGCCAAACTGAAGCGTCTCGGGGGCGGCCCACAGCGCCGGGCTCCGGCCGCTCTGCGGGCAGGCAGGCAGGCAGGCAGGTCAGGGGCAGGAGGGGACCAGGTCACAGCCAGGGTTCCCCACCCGCAGAGCCACAGATCCAGTCCCACCTGCCATCTCCCCAGCTGCTCATCTAGGCGAGGCCCACACTGGCACGGACAGCTGGATGGAGAGGCAGGAGTGACCCTGACACAGCCAGGAAGGGGGATGTGGGGAGATGGGGACTCCAGGGCAGTTTGCCGAGGGAAGGGCTCCTCACCATGGTGGTGTAGACAGCCTCTGCTCGGTCCCGAGGTCCCCGCCCAAAGCCGGAGATCTTGCAGATGAGGTCGCTGCTGACCAGCACCCGGCGGGCCGCCAGGCCCCGGTGGACGTAGCCCATTTCCGACAGATACGTCATGGCCGACGCCAGGCCGGGCAGCAGCCCCATCAGTTGCACAGCCACCAGCTGGCCCTCGTGCCGCTGTGAGAGAGGAGAGCGAGGCCAGGCTGCACTCTCGCTGCCCCTGTTGCTGGGTGACCCCAGGGAAGTCAACTGGCCCTCTCTGGGCTTCAGTTTGCCATGTGACCTGCCAGGTCAGCCTGGCCAGTGGGCATCTTTATAGGGAATGAGGCCAACCCCAAGTCCCACCAAAGGGAAAAGTGAGGGACCAAGAATATCATGGTCATCAGTACCCCGCAGGGCCCAGGCCACTCACCCTGAGGAAGCCGTCCAGGGCCCCATGGCTCATGTACTCAGTAACGATCATCAAGGTGCTTCCTGTACCCACGGAGGTGAACACACGCTAAGGTTCCTGCTGCCCTCTGTGAGCAAATGTGCTCCCCCACCTGGGCCCCAGACCCTGCCAAGATGGCCAGAACCAAGGCCAAGCTCCCTGAGTCTTGCCACCCTCCTGCCCAGCCCAGGACCCTCTGTGCTGAAGAACAAAAGGGGTGCCATCTGAGGGGAACAAAGGCCAAGGTGAGGATCTGCACCAAGTTAGCAGAGGGCGATCACTCTGAAGGTCCAACCCCACCGAGTGTCACCACACGCCCAAAGATCACGCAGGGTCCGAGAGGACACCCAGAGTCAGTGAAGGAGGGCTGAGCCCTTCTCTCCATGGTGGGCAGCGTCAGGGCTCCCTCTCATGACTGAGCAGAGGGCCTGGGGGCACAACACACCTCCACCTCCTACCCCATCATCTCCTCCCACACTGGTGGAGCATGGGCCCTACCTCGGGTGACGACGCCCTCCAGCCGCACCACATGGCTGTGGTCGAACTGGCCCAAGGTGAGGGCCTCGGCCAGGAAGCTGAGCCTCTGCACGTCGGAGCAGCCCTCCCTCAGCGTGTGCACGGCCACGGGGAGCTCCTGGCGGCCCGGAAGCTGCAGGCAGCCGAAGCACAGCTCCCCAAACCGCCCTGGGGGGAAAGAGCACCTCAGACACCCCCCGGAGGCCGCTCCCTCGGCCAACCTGGGCAGGGTGAGCCGAGGAGAAAGCAGCTTCTGGATCATGGGACTCGGGTCTCCTGATTTCAAATCCTGGTAAACTGAGTCCCAGCCGTGTGACATGGGCTTCTGCCCTTTCCCTCTTTTGGCCCGTTTTCTCCTCTGTGAAATGGGGAGTCCTCCCTGCCTGCTTCGGCAGGAAATTCCAAAACCTCAAAGAGAGGACGCTGCACATGCCAGCACATCAGAGGCCCAGGGTGACCCAGGAAGGGTAACGATGACAGCCACCCTGCCACGCTGCCCCTTTCTGGTCTCTACCCAGCGAGTTGGCTGACAGTGCCAGGGAAGAGTGCCAGGCTCCTGGTGAATGCGCTGCCTTAGTGCAGGGGCTGAGGGTTTGCAGACAGGAGAAAAGGAAGCGAGGGGACAGACCGTTAGAGAGCACGTGCCCACTGTGAACCCGGCCCTGGGCTGAGTGCTGGAAAGCCCCCACATCAGCTCTGCCTGAGACAAATATCATGCCCATTTAACAGATGAGAAACTGAGGCTCAAAGCAGAAAAGGGACATACCCCTGGTCACACAGCTGGTCAGTGGTAGAGCCAGGACTAGAACTCAGGTATGCCTGGTCCCCAAGCTTGCAAAGGCCCCTCCCCATCGTCCCTTGAAGGCCTGGGACCAAACTTCTGCCAGTGGCAATCTGCAGAGTCAGCTCTGAAAGGGCCTGAATGGAGAGAATTCTGACCTTGGGGACAAGCAAAGGGTAGGAAGACAGGGTCACAGACTCCTCTGCCACCTCCTTCCCTGGACCCTGGTGGACGGATGTCCAGCTTGATGTGGAGGGGGCGCTTCCTGGACAGGGTGGGGACTGGGTAGAGGCGGGGCCTCCAGAAATGGGGGCGGGACTTGGGGTGGAGGAGGGCTTACAGGATAGAGACGGGTGGGGTGAAGGAGGGGCTTCTAGAGAGGACGGGGGGGGGGGGGCAAATTTAATGTA